>NC_049992.1:21139984-21170879 GCF_000003815.2 Branchiostoma floridae | reverse complement strand
CACATCTGCTCATAGAGATTACACCGGAAGACCTGTTGACAGGATCTTTCCTGTCAACAGTGCAAAGTTTTCTACTGTTGACAGGATCGTCCTATTAATACAATAATAGCCTCGGGCATACATATTTTGTTTACCTTCTTTAACGAATATACTGCCTTTGATTCAGGGTCATTTCCTTTAATTTTCAAGGGGGGGGGGCAATTAAGTATTGCTGGCCCTGTTCTGTCTTGGCGACACGTCCAACCTCTGCAAGACAGGGAAGAACGGATGCTAAACCGGATAGTGAGTGATTGAGTGTGTTCATGGAGCACCGAAGGCAATCTGAGGGGTGTCCGGGCATGCTCCCCTGGGAAAATTTTGAAATCTTGACCCTCTGAAATGCTATGTCCTGAAATTTTGAGGGGGCAAATAATTTTGCTGACAGACAAAGCTATAATAAATGGAATTTTCATCACAAATATACATGGTTTTGTATTAAGGCCAGAGGATTCTTCGGAGCAGAAAAAGAAGAATCCTAGTTCCTACATCTTGGTTAAAGAGCAGATCAACAGCCTTAGCCAAAGAGCAGATCAACAGCCAGTAGAATTTTGGTAGAATTCCAACATCTGAGTGTGACATATGCATGTACATGTAGTACTAGTATTTAAAGCCCTGTAAATGTAATGTAACATACTGTAATTGCATTTAAGTTTGCAGGGATTCAATTTCGCAGTGGTGGGAAAAAAGGACTTTTCGTGGTGGTTTTAAGTTCGAGTTGAAGCTGCCACCACGAAAAACCGCGACCAATAAACCACCGCAAAAGTTTCTGCATTTACAGTAACTTGGGACATCCATAAACTTTTGCCACTTACCATCAGCCCCTGCTGCAACGAGAGGTGAACATCCTCTCTTAGACAGGGTCAGCTGCCACAGGTGGGACAGCTCAGCAATATCCGACTCCCGTTTTACGGTCGGCCACAAGTTGCGTGCATGCGTGGTTGGATGACCAGAGAAACAGTTCTCCTGCTTCCGTAACTGCTGTTCAAGTTGTTTCCTTTTCTCAGGGTCGATACCATCCAGATGGAGGGGTGCCTGGACGGAGGACAGGACATAGTACATACTGGAGTTCACAATGGAAGGATGGGGGATGTGCAGAACCTTCCTGGGATCAACATGAAGTCCAGATGCCCAGACTTTACTCCAGGCTGATTTGTGTTGAACTAAGAGGTTGCTGTTCTCTGGACCAGCTAGAAAATACTCCTTAATGTCGTCTTTCACAAGTCTGATAACTGCCTCCAACTTCTCCTTGTCCATGACTGGTGCAGGCTCACTGTAATGGACAGCAGTGACAAAGGTAAAGGTGAACGCACTCTTCTCATCAACATTCAGGACCTCCGAAACCTTCGGGGTCGCCATGGCAAGCATGATGACCCTGCCATCCACACTGGTGACGGTACCGCTCAGAAGGATGTATTCTTTAGGTGGGTTCTTCTCATCAAATGTGACAGTAAGGGTCTGTAGTGACAGGGAGTCGGAACCAACAGAGCTGGACTGCTTCACACTGACCAGCAGTGGTGACGTTGTCGGGTTTTCCACACGAAGCTCCTGAACTAGCAAGCTTGGTTTTGTGCGATGTGAAGCTACCTTTAGCTCCATCAACAACGAATCAGTTTCTGACTTCTTGTAGCAGGTATATTTATGGAACATGCCATGTTTGTAGTCTAACACAGAAGACTCTTTTCTGGTTGGGAGAGATTCTATAGCCACCTGTATGGAGGGGTCATAGGGCACCTTCAATGTGAGAGATGAGTACTGCGGATTGTCCCTGTCCGGGGTAGCAATGTACAATCCCTCCCCAGGTACGAACCCTATCTTGCCGTTCCCTACGAAAGGAAGCTGAGCTGCCTTCTCCTTCCCCTGTGTAACCACTGCATCCAACTCCTGAGCAGCATGAAGCCATGGTGCAAGTTTGTCGTTTAAGCAGATCGAGAGAAGATCCGGTTTGTTCCAAGCTCGTCTTCCCATATCGAAAATAGAAGGCCCTATGTACCAGATGACCACACTGACGGCCAGCAGAATAGCCAGCATTCTCCTCGCCCAGGTGCTCGAAAACACGCCAGGGATAGTCTTTAACCTGTTATGAATCCACATTTTACCCCATTTTGTCAAATGTACCAAGATAGAAACTCAGGAGAGCCGCGCGCTACTGCAGTGTTGGAGACGTGGCCTGGTGTGAAGGACATGGTGCCACCTGCCGCAAACCGTCGTGTCGTAATGGTTAACTTAAACTGAAAATCAAGAAGACTTGAAAAATTTAAACTTTCTTGCTGTGCGATTTTAAGGCATTTGGCTTACTGGGCAAAACACTTGCTGACTAGATTCGGTCATTTCCACCGAATTTTCGACACCATTTGTTTATGACATTTAATGTCGCAAAATCCGCCGCACTTCGTGTGTTCCAAGATGGCGGTGGAGTTCCACCCCAGGGTCGGGGCGCTGGTGTCTGTCGGTAACAACGGACGGACAGCGGAGCGCCAGCAGCCTACCCAGGAGTTCAACAACGGGCTGGTGTTCGGGAGACAGCCCCTGCGCGATGGAGAGATTTTTGAAGTCCGGCTCGACAGGAAGGTAAGTTTCAATAGCTTGCAGCTAGCTAGTATGTACGTAGTATGCAAGTATGCAGCTTGATAAAAATATACAGTTTTCAATAAAAGATCAGGGCCTTTACCTTTGACATATGAGCGAGGCTATAATTTTTTGAGTATTGACACACTCAGTGTGGCAATAATCAAAAGCAGGCTTTTGACACACTGAGTGTGTCCATAGCCAAAATGGCTATTGAGAGTAATTGACACACTCAAGCCAAAACAGGCTATTGACACACTCAGTGTGTTCTTGCATTGTACTGGCACATGGGGTTCCAGTCAGGTACTATGACTGAGATGAGGTTTATAAGTTCCAGTCACTACTCACGATACAGCCTATTTGGGATAGATTTACAACGTAAACCGGATGGTAACCCCAGGCTGTTCCATTCTGGTTTGTATACTCATTGAAACAACCAGAGGGGCGAGTAGAACAGAAAGAAACAACATCCCGACTCCCGGGATTCAAAACCGCGCCAAACCCGTGCAGCCGGATCACAAATCACGACTGCTATCGCTGTCGCCACAAAAGCACTAGTGCCCTTGGGTAAGGATGATAGGCAGTACTTGAACACCACTGTTACACTACTCCCCCTTTTCTTCAAGATTCGTCCTCAAATCTCCGAGTTCGACATCCCTGGGTGGCACATCCGCTAGCCTGTTACTCACAGGGTCGGCATGGGAACCAGTGAAACAACCAGAGGGGCGAGTAGAACAGAAAGAAACAACATCCCGACTCCCGGGATTCGAACCCGCGCCGAACCCGGGCAGCCGGATCACAAATCACGACTGCTATCGCTGTCGCCACAAAAGCACTAGTGCCCTTGGGCAAGGACGATAGGCAGTACTTGAACACCACTGTTTCATCATATATAAACGTTATTTACATATAAATTTTGTACAGTATTACTGCATACATGTGTAACCTAATTTGTAATCATGGTGATCCTGTCAATAGTTTACATGGCAGGTACACTTCTAGCATGTAGTTCTGTTCCGATGTGGAAGCCAAAGTAACGATACAGGTTCTTTGATCATGCTGCCTTGATGATTTTCCCTGAATAACGCGTAAGGTAATTGCCCCCCCTCTTCACCACTTTCTGTTTAATCCGTGGGACCGTTGTTCTGAAAACATCTTAACAGAAATTCATTCAAAACAATAGCCTGCTACAATTCTTAGTTTGAGGCTTGTCATTTATCATGTAAGTTGTATGAGAAAAGCTGCTGAGAAAAGAGTTTTGACTTGAGTCCATTACCTTTGCAGGTGAATTCGTGGAGTGGATCTATAGAGGTTGGAGTTACAACCATTGACCCAGACATGCTGGATTTCCCCACCAGTGCCACTGGACTGAGAGAGGGTTCCTGGATTGTCTCAGGTTGGTATACATTTTGTAGTCTCCTTTTTATCTTTGCCAAGAAGATTATGTTTTCTGTTACATGGGTCTGTATGTAGGTCAACAGCATATAAGTTGAGAAATTGTGAATGGATCTTTTTGACTTTTGGTAGGTGTGTAGCGGCATGCCAAGTTCGAAAACGGTTTACCTGGCATTTTCCTACGGTACAGCAGCGAGATTGGTATTTTTTGCGGCTTGTTTTCGGCAGCATAAGTCAAAATGCAGCTGGGACTTTGGGAGATTTTCACGATATTTGGTAGGTGTGTAGTGGATTGTCAAGTGTGAGAATGGTTTAACTAGCTTTTACCTATGGTGCTGTAGCTGCCTTTGTACGTAAGTGCGTTTGTCTGTATACGAGATAACTCGAGATGTTCTTGACGGATGTTAATGATATTTGGTGGCTTGGTAGGGGTCACAAAAAGGGAGGTCAAGTTCGATAATGGGCCTCCTGGCAACTGGTTTTGGTAAGTACTGCAAGTGTGCATCACTTTTCACTGAAATTTTCTTGAAGTGCCAGGTTTATCGTTTTTAAGTGGTGGATAGCTGTTGGAACCGGGAGTAAATGGTGTAAGTTTGGGCTCCCTAGCAGCTTGTTTTGGAACTGCAGTGGGTCTTGTAGTTTGTAACTTATGAGAAGGCATTGATGGATATTCTTTGTTTTTGGTAGGTAGGTACCTTGGTTGATAACATAATGAGATGCAAATTATGCAAATCACTATCTTATAAGTTATAGGAAAACTTCTATGAACGCTGTATCATACTGCATTCAGTGTTAACGTTGGTACAAACCTGTATACTATTAGCGGCCACCTCTGCATACCGGCCACCTGCCCATAGTGGCCACTTTTTGTCGGTCCCTTGGATTCGTAATGATTAAGAAATAGGCTTAGCGGCCACCTGTCCAACGCGGCCACGGCCACACGACTTCCGGTCCCGCAGGTACAAAAACACTGCCGATTACGGCCACGCGGACCGCTGATCTCTACTGCTTTTCAAAAAAGGAATCGTACTGACAAACACTTGATGTTAACTCTGTATCGTGTACCACTATGCTCTAGTAATACCTGTTCCCCATGAATTAATCCGCTCAGCTGAAGTAGCATAGCGACTAGTCATTTGTTACATAGAACCCTTTACCATAAATGGTTGTTATGTATAAGCAACCACATAGATATTAGTCTTGATGTTCTGTACATGTATTACACCCGAACTTGCCATACATTGTACCCGTACAATTGTTGCGCAATAAAGATTGACTAAAAGTAAAAGGTCAATAGATGACACCAATATTACAGAGGTAAATTGTGTTAAAGTTACGTTCTAATACACTATCGCTTAGGTAAATTTACATCACAAAAACTTTCTAAATAGATTGTTACAAAGACAAAATGATATGAAATTCAGACTATGGTGGATTTTATTCTTACATTTATTAAGAGATAAGTCTAAAATGACGAGACTTTTCTTTTGAGTACCACATTAGCATAATGGGCGAATCTGACGTGTGAACGCGAGTGGGAACACACGAAAGGCGAAGTATCAAAGGATACAAGACGAAAGATCAAAGAAATATGACGATACCAGTCTCATCAGACAATATCAACTGTAGAACATTTAAAACTTTTTATAGCTTTTGTTTTCTTAATACATATAACTTGTAAAAATCATTGCAGTACATGTACAGTACTGTATTATGTGAATGAAGATCAGTGGGTACTAAAACCATGTGTAACTTATTGCTTGTGGTCAATTAATTAGCATATTCTCTATAGTGGCCACCTCTCTATAGTGGCCAATTTTGACCAGTCCCTTGAGTGGCCGCTATGGACAGGTTTGACTGTACATGTGATTTATCTACAGCTGGTGTCCTTAGATCTAGGTCAATAGGTCAACATGATACAGCTGGCATTATTGTAGTTGGGCTATTGGAAAACAAGACTGTTTTCGTGAATCTGATGATAGACCTAGGGAGATGCTAAGACACTATCCATAACAAGCCTTGATTATTTGGCAAAGGTATGTGTTTTGTGAAACTCTAGTTTACCTCTGGGAAGAAGTCGCCAGGAGGCCCATTATCGAACTTGACCTACACCTAATGATGTAGGAGGTCTTGAGTATTGTGGTTGGGGTTGTTTGCCATGCGCAGCTGTATCTCACCATCCCTTTGCTGCTTTCATACGCAGTTTGGCGTGCCCCCATGCAAATGTTTTTTAACACCGTAGCTGTAAGATGTTGGATCATGGGATGTGTTAACGTCCTTTTAATGTGAGTGAGTGTCTAGAACTGAATGCATAATGATGAAGATGATGATGATGATGATACAGAAAACTGCTGTTCCCTCAGATGAGCCTCCAAGCAGATTTTAGTCTCAGACTTATTACACTCTTTGGTTATAACCTAATGTTATAATATACTATGTAGATACAAATCATGCAAATCAGGAGCCACTCTGCATAATGAATGAAGAAAATTCTTCAATCCTTTGAATCTTATGACACTAAATAAGGTCCCTCAATGTAAATGCAGTAGAGAGGAATATCAAAAGATCCAAAAAGCAGTTACTCATGATAAGCAACTGGATATGATTGCAGAAACAATCAGACAATTCAGGTAGTGTGTAGAAGTTACCTTTTGTCATCTTTATTGCAAAATCATGTACACAAGGCACTTCAATTTTGATATCTATAAGGTACAAGAATGAGACAACTAGGCTAACCAGTAAAATCTGGAGGGAACAAGGTAAAGATTATGTGCATCTGACGTTCAATACGTGCTGTATTGCACTAATTACAATATGAAAATCTTTGTAATGGTGTTACGTGACATTACTGTTTCATGTAGATATCAGCTTGCTTTGTCTATGTGGCTATGTGTATTTGTAGAGGAATACTATAATACATGTCTCAGGGCTCGAAATACCACCTGCATATACAGGTTAGTGCAGGTAAAATTGGAGCTGTGCAGGTATTTCTGATGTCTACCTGTACCTAACCTGCATTGGCCCATGTACTGGGTTTTATACATAAATGTCAGGATGATGTAGGTGTATATGGATTGTTATTAGCTACATTGACTGTTAACACCTATCATGTATATATAAAAAAAGCAATGGTTCCTGAACAAATTTAGTATGGTCCATTCTTCCTACGTTCAGAGTGGTGCAGGTAAAGTTTGTCTGGTGCAAGTAATTTTCAGTGTTACCTGCACTGATGCAGGCATGCAGAAAAAAAGGATTTCGAGCCCTGTTTCCTAGCTCTAACTTCTAAGGTTTTATAGAAGAAGAACTTAGGAAGGAGAACTTTATTGCGCGACAATTGTAACAGGACTGGTACAATGTATGGCAATCTGTGTATACAGTTGAGCTATGCACTACTACAACTAAACTAATCTAACCTAATATAACAGCATAAACAATATAGTTAATATTATACAAGCTAACACTTCAGAACATTATGTCAATATTGCATTGTCTTGTTTTTATATGATCTACAAAGTTGACTTGTCATGTTTTCAGGGTGTTCCATCCTCAAGGATGGTCGCTCTATCCGTGACAACTACGGCGCAGACCTGGACACCCTTGCTGAGGGTGACTGTGTGGGGGTACAGAGGATGGCCAATGGAGATCTGCACATTTTTGTAAATGGTGAAGACTCTGGGGTGGCTGCGACTGGGCTGCCACAGCGGGTGTGGCCTGTGATTGACATGTATGGGAAATGTTGTCAGATAACACTGATGGAGACCCCACAAGGTATGTGTATTATTAACTTATACAACATAATCAGGGGTTATACAATACTACTAAATACTTCATAATACTAGTGACCAAATTAAGTGGTCTTGTATGGTCAGTGATATGTAAATGTAACATGTAAAGACCACATGTCAGATACAAGTGCCAACACATATAAATGATGATTTGTATATATACCAATATTTGAAACATACCAAGTAGAGAATTACATAAGAATCGATGTTGTGAGCAAAGTGCTAGACAAACAGTAGTTGACAACCTCAAGCCCAACCACACACACTCACGCCACATCTTCAGGAAATATGTTATAGCCACATACATTGTACCCTCTAACACTTAGATCAAGAATACATATGGTGTATATTAAAATATATGTTTACAAACTTAAATCTACAAACTCAGTTGGGTGCACTGATGTACCCACAGAAGAAAATGGGGTGCAGCTACAATTTTGGGTGAACCAAGCCTTTTATGCAAATTAAGTCCTCATTTGCATAACATGTATATCATTATGAACATCTTTGCCTAAGCTACCCGCATGCCTAAAAAAGTAAAATGATGACAATCCCTCGTTCCTTTCTGCCGTTATCTTTTTTGGAATAACATGACAAAAATGCCCCTGCAGTTCCAAAATCAAAATTGGCAGGGGCTGAAACTGAACAAAAATGTAAAATTGAAATGCATATGGACACTATCATCATTTTATGACCAGTGTACATACATGTATACACTGTACATGCACAGTTTTCTGTCACAGCGACAGTTCTAGCGCATGTTCGTCACTCAGGTGTCAAATAATAATAGACATGCACTTGTTTATTATGGGAAACAATTTGTACTTCCAATACTTAAATCTTTATCTTGAGTTAATTGTTATCATTTTTTCTCAGCTAATGACAATGACTCAGCTAACAACGCTGTGCTAGCTGAGACCACGCCGGCCTCCAATGACAGTCTGCGCTTCCACGAACGATGCGGTGCATTGGTGAAGCTGACCAATCAGGGAAGATCTGCAGAGAGACGACGGCCACTAGATGAGTTCAATAACGGTGTTGTGATCACCACGAGGGCTATCAGAGACCATGAAATGTTTGAAGTATGTACATGTAGTTACCAGATACTAGCCTGGTATCCAAGCGTATTGTACTATACCTCCCGACTCCCAAGTCCCTTCTGTCTGCATGTGCAGGACAGAAGAGACTCAGGAGCTATAATATTTTCGGATACCAGGCTAACCAGATAGTTAATTGTAATTGACTGCCAAAAAGCAGTTACTTTAGCAACTGGATATGAATTTGGAAAATGAATGTATTGTTGCTACTGAGGATAGTGAACTGCGATGCGTCGCACCTTCGCCGATCCAAGTGCTGAAAATTTTGTCAGGACTCAGGAACAGTTCCCCCCATCAGAAATTTGCTGCGGCTGCCTCTGTGGTGGGAAAGCATTCCCCACGGAAGCGAATGTAGTTGAGGTAGCGGATATTGTCCCTGTGATTCCTCTGTGTTCTGGGCACCTTTTACTTCTCACATTGTCACTTGTCAGATATTTTCACCCAATGCGAAATGCACATCTATCTACTGTAACAGTTATGCTTTGTATTTTGAAATCTTGACCCTCCGAGATGCTATTCCCTGCATTTTCCTGCAAATTTTGCTAAGCTAAGTTAATAAAATTTTCATAAAAATCACATATGGTTTTATGGAGAGTGAGGACCTCCACCCCTGGACATAGTTGTATTAAACTCCTGAATTCACTGTAAGCGTTACCGCGCCTCCTGAATTCACCGTTAAGCGTTACCGCGCCTCCTAAATTCACCGTTTTAAAGACACCCACCCACCCATGCTGACCCTCGTGTATAGGAGTTGTCAGACTGCATCACAGTTTCTGTTGAATGTCTGGTTAACTTTGCATCCTAAATCCGTAATCGAAAACCCAGTATTTCTTTTTATCTTTGGACAGAAACATTATTTATTGTTACAGTAGATCTGTCGACAAAATTTACCAGACTTCAATGATGGTGATGATTATGAAATTTTCTGGTCAGTTCTGTACTGCATGTAATAATTGATATGCTTGGTGGGAGCAGGTCCGTATTGACAGACTTGTGGACAAGTGGTCAGGTTCAATAGAGATGGGAATTACAACTCACAACCCTGCCACCCTGGAGTTCCCCGCTACCATGACTAACATGCGATCTGGTAAGTCATATGCACAAACACTTTCCTTAACATTTATGACTTGATGACTTTTTGTAACAGTTGTTTTTCTGTCTTGTCTTAGTGCATGGTTTAGTTTATGTTACAATTTTAAGACTTTACATCCGTGCACAAAATACATGTAAAGTGCTAATACCAACAAGCTTTCGATCAGTCCTGTGACCCTTTTCAAGTTGAAATGACCCCAAACCCTCTTCTTCTTCTGACCAAAACCTAAGTCACACACCCAAAACCTAAATAAAGTCACACAAACCTGGGTCATTTCAACTTGAAAAGGATCAGAGGACTGATCGAAAGCTTGTTGGTATTAGCACTTTATTTTGTGCACAGATATAAAGTCTTGTAAAATTGTAAAAATTGTAACATAATGTTGACTACCGTCACAGATGAACTTACACTCATGGTTTAGTTTGTTAAGTTACAGTACATGTAGACTGCAACTGCTATGATATTTGATATACAGGTAGGTGTACTTAAAACAAAGACAAGGTAGATTATTAGCAGCCTAGTATCTTCAGAACATGACATTCTGTTTTTTTCTTCTCTTAATATTAAGTCCTATTCTAAAGTCTAGACAAGGTTGATGCAAATTACGATGTCGTCAATCAGGCCTCAATTAGTAAATCTTATGGATGACATCCTCAGCAGACTGCAAAAAAATAATGCCAGGGCAAAAAAAAAAAAAACATGGGCGAAAAAACAACATGGCTGAATTTTGTAGCATACCAGGCTACTCAGTAGCATCAACCTTGTCTTGAAATCCATGTAGACATTGTGAAACAGCTGATTGAATTTCTTTATGCTGCTTACCAATAGCTTTCATGCTGCTGTTATTGATATTCTTTAAGATTTATTATCTGAGTTTCCTATTTACCAAGAACTGTTGTATTTGTATGGAAGGAACTATTATGATGAGTGGAGGAGGTGTTCTTACCAATGGAAGATCCACACTTAGGGAATATGGCGAGTTCAACCTGGATGAGCTCACTGTAAGTTCTTACTGAAGAGTTGTTTTAACCCTTTAATTTTAAGGTGTGTGCACAACATGGCATAACTGAGCCTTCTTGTCAAAGGCAATATAATTGTCTCAGTTTATAATTCTCTCAATTGTCTAGATGAGTTCAGAGATTCTGCAATCAACTCACAGCACAAAGTTTTATCAAGATAACCTACAGCTCACCTTAGTTTGATGCACCCACCAAATTCTTGTGGGAGATAGTTTAAAAAAAGTTTATTTACCTTAAGTTTTCTCTTAAGTTATATATTGTTTAATGTATTATCCATGCTTGTAGTCTATTTGCAAGGCCACAGACAGTAAAAAGTAACCAGTGTCTATTCTATACAGCTATCTATATGCATGATTCTACATTCTTTACAGAGTTTTGACTTCTTCTTTGGAGACAGTGGCTCATGAAAAGTCCCACGTTTTTAATGATTAGTGGGTTCTGTGATTTGAACTTGTAAGAATGTAGTTTTTTGGATGTCTACTAGCTGGTGAAAGGTTGGAAATATAATTGTTTTGATTGTGTCAAAAAGGTTGTTTCTTTCATCCTCATAATGGGGGCAGTTACATATAAAATGTATTTCATCTTCCAGTGCATCCGTCGCACAGTATTTGCACAATCTATCTTGAACTGACAACTTTTATAACAAGCCCTTTCTGTCTCTAGTGGGTGAGCACTACATTAATGTGCACATTACTAACTTTTTTTCTTGCTTGTCCTGACAGGAAGGAGATGTAGTTGGACTGATGCGAAAATCCAACGGTGATCTTCACTTTTATGTGAATGGACTTGACCAAGGCCTGGCTGCCCAGCGCACCCCAGGTTCTGTGTACGGTGTTGTAGACTTATATGGTATGACAGTCAAGGTCACACTGGTGGATCCGGAGTCTCCTCGACACGTGCCCCATTCTGACAGGATTGACAGAAGGACCAATCGGATACTGCGAACCATGACAGTTGGGTTTGACAATGAATCAGGTTTGTTGCTCTAATGTTCTTTGTTAAGTAATTAAGTTATGATATACATTAAGTTGCTGAATGTAGCTTACTGTTAGTGCAGCGAAACCACCATTTCTTCCTTGAGTGTATAACTCTTTTGCAATGTTTCTGTTTCAGTTTACTGTAAATGCATTTAAGTTTGTGGGGATTTAATTTTGCAGTAGCAGGAATAAGGACTTTTCGCGGTGGTTTTAAGTTCGCGGTAGTACCATACACTGTAGTCTGTTACTGTCATTTACAGCTGATGTACTTGAGGACAACATTATTGTATTAATTTTATCAATCACCTTTTTGCTGTACAACAGCGGTTAGTACCACTTAGGCCACAGCAAGTAAATTTTATGGATGGCATCCTCTGCAGACTGCAAAAAAGGTGCGATAGGGCGAAAAAAAAACAAGATGGGTGAGAAAAACAAGATGGCTACATTTTCAAAAATAGGCACCATAAAGCTGTGATGAATGTTGTAACAAGAATTAAAGGGACAAAACATGGTATTAGAGCCAACAAGGCATTCAAGGTATTCAATACATATACTGGTGTGGTAAAAGTGACACTAGTGTGGTAGACTGGCATCACCAACAAAGTTGGTAAACACACTCATGGCTTCCATATTGGTGTCACTTTTACAACTATCCAATAAGTTTCCTTTCTACAACTACAGTGCCACTTCTACAAGTACAGCCATTAGCCTACAACACAACATATTTGCTCATTTTGGTACTTTATCGTCATGTTGACCATCCCTGTAGAAGAAAAAAATCTTGTTTTTTTTCTGACATCAGGCTTAAATTAATGCACGCCCTGATGTCATCTATAAAATTTACTTGCTGTGGCCTTAGGTGACACTGACTATATACGACAAAGACATTTTGTAGCATCGTTAATAATCTTCATTACATTAATCTTCATGTTCCCATGATTTGTGCGATTTAGTGTGTGTCTGATATGTGATATACTAGTACGTTATTACAGACTGAGTATTTTTTCTTTAATATTTACTGTTCTTTTCTGATAATAAACCATTCCTTCAGTACCTTGTAGTGGTATGGAGGAGTCTGAGAAGATTTTATTCCACCCCAAATGTGGCTCACATGCTGCTGTCATCAATGGAGGCAGGACTGCCCTGAGACCCAAGTAAGTTGGACATTATTAGGGGTGCCTAAGCATTTGCACCAACCCTATTATGTGATACGCACAAATGAATATTGTGAAAATGCACAAACCTTATGAAAATCACACAAATCACTTTGCAAAAACGTACGGACTTTAATATGTGATTCGCATGAACTACAGTGTATGTGACACACACGAACTTTATGCGATTTGCACAAACCTTATGCAAATCAGCTGACCACCGCGGGGTCACCTGAAATTACGTCATTCGCATAAGGTTCATGCAAGTCACATAATATTCGTACGTTTTCGCATAGTGATTCGTGTGATTGTCATGCGGTTCGTATGTTTTCGTCTAATCTCATAGGGTTCGTGCAAATGCTTTGGCACCCCTGATTATGTGATGTATTTTGTGTAATGTACATGTTTCTCATTGCAGCAATTATAGGGATTCGTAATCAACATGATGAAAAAACAATTTCAAGCTAGTATAAATTATGTATGTGCTTTAACACAAAAGTATCTTGAAACAAACAAACTTTTCACTTTGCCGCACCCATTTCACAAGTTAAGCAGGGCCTAAGTGGCATCACGAATATTGTATTTTCTGTAATGAACTGCACGTCCCTAATAAACTGTACACCCTTGATTCAGGACATTGTGGCAACCAAGCCAGTCAAGCTGAAAAAGTCAGATAAGAGTGTGCTCATGAACTTTACTACCCAAATTTCTAAATCATTCAGCAGAACGCTGTGTTACTACTCGACTCGTCATTGAAAACGGAAGTAGTGTTCAGAGGTGGTGAAACATAACAGTTACTGTTGCCATTAATTAGACATGACAGGCAGGCCAGGTTATTGGGTCAATGGAGGAGGCTACTAATTCTTCAATCAAATGTATTGATTTTGGTCTGTCTGTTTCAGTACAGTGCTTGGAATACCCACTTGCACACTTGCAAATACAACCACATTTTGCTTGGCATAACTTAATTTTAAACTCATGCAGGTAGCGTTGCAGTTGGAACACCGTTTTTCCTCCACCTTCGTGCATAAGCTTTTGCAAATATTTCTTGACAACATTAGGTACCCCAAAAAGCAGTTACTCAACTGGAGAGCAAGTTAGAACAACTGGATATGATTTTGGAAATGGTCAGTCATTTCAGATAGTATCCACTATCTTTTATGAATCATTATGACACTGATATCTGAAACGTCTGTTTCCAAAATCATATCCAGTTGCGTGTTTTTTCTTGGCGTATCTCATCACCTGAATGTCTAACCTTCATCATTGTAGAATATAAGTTGTTACATGTAACTGGAAGAAAAAGTAATTGATAATTAGCAAAGTTGAAGAAAGTATTAAGTAAAGCTGGAAGTGGGGCAACCTGAAATGCTGATGGTGCAACCTGACTTTTGACTCAGGTTACTAGCCTGGTATCCAGCCGTAATAGAGAAGAGACTCTGGAGTTGTGGAGAGGAGAGAAGAGACCCGGGAACTATGTTACGGCTGGATACCAGGCTATCAGGTTACCACCTGGGCTGGTTGAAAAAACTATTTCAAGCACTCAGAAGTAGATTAGAAGTGGGGGGGGGGGGATCATGAAATATTGCTGACCAAATTTTCATCTTGTTGAGTGCTGAATATGCGAGGCTGTCGAGGGAGGCCTGGGAAACTTTGATATCTTGACTATCTGAACTACTCTTTCCTGCATTTTCAAACCAGATACAGTGTAGTAGGTTGTAGAAGTAACCTGCAGGTAGAGCAACCTGTCTGGATGACAGACAGAGCTAGAGGTTCTTTAATTGCTACAATTTACAAAGATGCAGAGTCACCTGAACTTTGGGTGACTCTTACATGTATGTACTTGTTGCAGGTTGTCTTACTAGTACATATATGCCATATTAGGGCTGGGTATCGGTACAGTGTACCGGTACAAAACCGGTTTTTCTTATTGGACCGGTCCAGAAAAACCGGACCTGAAAAAATTAGGTGGACCGGATGTTGGACCGGATGTTGGACCGATTAGAAAATTAACAGATAATTTTATCAGGCATTCACACGTTTTGGCGCTTGCAGGTGGAAGAAAATAACAAGAGTGAAGTAGAATAGAGTTTATAGTAATTTCTACCACGTTTTACAGCTGATCGTACAGGTGCGGTTAGCGTTGAAGGATTTTAAACGCCAGTGTAAGTCTAATACTACACCAAATAGGTCTCTTTGTAGTGAAATGGACCATTGGTATGAGTCATACTGCATCAGGACCAGGTTCAGGTCCGGACCTGGACCTGATCCTTTGGACCTGAACCGGACCTGGACCTGAATTTTCTGTACCGGTACCCAGCCCTATGCCATATGTATCATGGTTATATTGATGCTTTGTGTTGTTTATCATATAGTGCGCTTGAAGACTTCAACAATGGTGTCATCCTTACCACACGACCCCTACGCACATTGGAGATGTTCACAGTTCGGATAGACAAGATGGTGGACAAGTGGGCAGGGTCCATAGAGATTGGTCTGACTTCTCACACCCCCCCTGAACTGGAGTTCCCGTCCACCATGACAAATGTGCGTTCTGGTACCTGGATGATGACAGGAAATGGCATCATGCACAACGGCACAACTGTGCTGGATGAATACGGGCATAACTTAGACAGACTAAAGGTACATGTTGGAGTTCTGTCAGCTGCTGTTTTAGTATGTGTGGTTGTACATCACTTTATTTGCAGACTGATATTCTAGCTACATGTTACACCTGCTATTTACAAATGTATAGTATATACTCCTGATAACATGACAGTCTTGAATGTGTAGGTAACATTTACAACAGCGTTCCCGCCAGGCATACGTCTTTACGTCTTTGGACGCATTTTTTTCTGGAAAGACGCACTCGGCTCGGCTGAATGCGTCCATAAAAAATTCTGAAAGAAAGACTGACCTGTACCACCTGTGTACAAAATGTATCTGGAATCTTTAAAAAAAATCTGTCTTTATAAGAAGGAATCCTACCTTTACAATTTATACTTCAAATTCTTCACTTTCCGGTCATCCCAGTAGTCTGGGCATGGGGCGAAGCGCGGCACGTTTTACAACTAGCGGATCCATGTGCGACACACCCTGCCACGCACCAGTCTGAGCCGTCCGTTGCGCAATGTAATTTTTTGTAGTCCGTGAAATACATCTGACAGTCAGCATTCTTTAACACTCGAAGAAATCTTATGCAGATTTTATATTCTGATATTAACATGATACTAACTTGTCCTCATTTTCACGTATTTGTTAAAGATTTGTGGGCAATACTAGTATTGAACGAACAAACTGTTCTGCGCAAGTGCTGCACATCTCAACAAAAGTTCTCACGCTGTGGGCAGTTGATTGGCAGTCGGTATTTTTGAAAACAGGCCGCCGGCGCCAAGTAGTCTAGATTGGCCACCAGGTCCAAATCCAATCATCTTAATAACCAATCAACATTCGATAAATGTAATGTTACACTCTGTCATTGGTCATCGGGAAAAAAGTTACCGGGTATTAGCGCACGTGACGTTGGTAGCCGCCCGTGTCGTCTGGCAACTTGTGTTTCTTCCCTAGCTGCTAACAATTTACTATTAAAGTTTCCCCATTTATCCAAGTTTTATAAAAAAAAAAACGTGCGCGGTAAATAAGGGAAGAATTCAAAACTATACACTTTATTTCTTATTTACAAAATTTGTTTTGTTTCAAAAAGACAAAATTTGCGGCAGA
Organism: Branchiostoma floridae; assembly: GCF_000003815.2. Lineage (NCBI taxonomy): Eukaryota > Metazoa > Chordata > Leptocardii > Amphioxiformes > Branchiostomatidae > Branchiostoma > Branchiostoma floridae. The sequence continues at coordinate 21,154,035 of NC_049992.1, read as the reverse complement.
AAAGGGGCCGCAATATTGTTGTCAGGCGTCGATCGAGTCGGTTGTGCACTAGCGTTGGCGTCCGTGGCACATGGCGCGGCACGCCCCCCTCCCCAGATGGATCGTCGATCGCAGCGTCCAGAACGTTGGACGTCTTTCTGGCTACTGCAGCGTACTGCTTCAAGGCTACACCGGCACTGATCACTGCCAAAGAGGCAGCAGATCGTCCTCCTTCGAGTAATGTACAACGTCCTTGGTCTATTTAAAAAGAAATCCAGCCAAAGATTTCACTCCGAAAACGGGGTTACCTGAGGTCGCAGGAAACAAACGCACGCTCGTGGAAAATGACGGCGCGGCCTTGTAAAACCCCACCGATTCGAAAAATTTGAGTAAAATCATCGGGCAAAATAGAAAAAAAAACACAAAGTGTGATGGCGCCGTTATTTTATCGTCTCAGAAAACTATTTGATGCGGGAGGGCGCAACATCGATTGCAGGAAGTAGACATTTGTTTGTATTCATTGACGGAAAAAAATTGGCAGAATTTTTCCATACTATTAGGCTGACGAATTGGCTAGAGCCCAGTTTCGAAGCATCAAAAATCCCAAATTTTCATATAGACATGTCTGGACAAATAATACCCGGGCCAGACCACGGAAGGCTGATTCCCTGTGCTTATAGTTTTTTTACGTATTTTGATGAAGAGGGTGGTCGTCGATAACTGAAAATGGGAGTAAAAGAGGAAACCGACGTCCAATCTCAAGTGCATGATTATCCTCTCAAATTGCAGGAAATAGTGTTCTAGAGGGTTTAAAAATCCTAAATTTCCCGGGGGAGCATGCCCCCGGACCCCCCTAGAAAGCGAGCGCCTGCGGCGCTCGTCTCGCGCCTCCGGCGCTCATTACGCCCCTCCCAAATATTTGGACGCATACTTTCAAGAACCTGGCGGGAACGCTGATTTACAAATTAACAGCTTTCCTAGTCCAGTTGAACCTGATCCTCTAACACATTATTTTTCGGCATTATTTTTATTTATTTAGTACAATAAATGTTTGCCATTAGGTAAGCACACAGCTTAGTAGATTTCATGGATGACATTCGCTGCATTCTCAAAATTTGATTTGTGCAGGTGAAAAAAGACCTGTCAGGCAAAAAAATAACATTGCTTGTATTTTCAAATTTGAAGACCATAGAAAGCTTGTACGAATGAAGTGATAAACCATGGTATCACAACCGACAAGTCTTTTCTTGTATTTTCGCTGGTGTCAACATAATAATTATTATGTACGAGAATAAGATGAGCATTTCTATGCCAAATACATAAAATATGCCTGGTGATTGTGACTGCACATTTAAAACAGGGCACATCTCTATTTATGTCTGGAAACTGGTAATTTTGTTAAATTAAGATTCTCAGATTACCAAAAAATTGCCTTTTAAAAATGACCATGTGTATAATATATAAAAGGAACAAATTTCAACAGTTTGGATGGAAAGTCGGTTGCCAAATGGTGGGCCTTTGAAAATATTCCAGTCTTCCACTCAGGTCAAAGACAATGTACTAGCTGTTGTCTGCACATACTTTCTCCAGGTGAATGATAGAGTAGGAGTGATGAGAAAACAGGATGGAACACTCCATTTCTATGTGAATGGGGCGGACCAGGGAGTAGCAGCTCACAATGTCCCCGATGGACTGATTGCTGTGGTAGATCTGTATGGCCAGGCTGCCCAGGCTACCATTGTGGACATGTCAGGTACATGTAAATCTCAAGAACAATATTGTAGTTGCACAGAGATATTGATTGTAGTGATGTCTGATTGATCCACATGCAGGTCCAGGATACATAGCACAGGTACACTCAGTCAAACCTGTATTAGCGGCCACCTTTGTATTTGGCACGTGAATAGGTGTTGGAAAGACAAAGGTCAAGATCAATTTGGGGCCCCTTTATGTGTGACCTCGGTACTACAGCAGAACTTCAATCTTTTGGTATCTTTTGACCAGGACATAGTGTCTTGAGTTTTTGGTAGCAGACAGCTTGTGATGTAAGGGAGAAGTGATGTTTGGGCCTCCTAGCAGATTGCTTGGCATAATCAGCATATTTCGTGAAGTTATGAAGTCTCCAACCTCTTGTTGACGGCTGTTCTTGGGACCTATAGTGTACAGCACCTCATGACTGCCGTCATGGCATGTCAAAGCTACGCAAGAGTGTGTCGGCCAGCTCGCTTCCGTACCCCAGTTAAGTTATTCAACTCGAACTATTATGTATTTTATGTATCACCCCTTACACATATCTACCAGTGTATCATAGGTTTATTCTTAAATCACTCAAAGTCCTTATTCTGGTCATACATGTATGTGCCACTTCAGAGGATGTCCCTCCCCTCTCGTCGGATGGTGAGACGGATAGTTCTGATGTGGAGCACAACCGGAGATTTTCCCCACGGAGCCCTCTCATCAACAACTGTGTCACCGAGGAACTCCGATTTCATCATTTACATGGAAGGAATGCCACCATAACAAACAATGGGAGAACGGCATCCAGGCCAAACGCACGAGGAGAGTTTAATGATGCCATCATCATGAGCAACAGAGCACTTCAGGATAATGAGCTTTTCGAAGTGGTCATTGAAAAAATGGTGGACAGATGGTCAGGCTCTATAGAAGCAGGTATGTCCTTGGTTGATGACATGAAAGTCATGCGTTGATGATTGAGAAACTTTTTGTTTAGACTGACTGAAATAGACCCACAAATTTCGAAACAATGTACCTTCCTTTTGGAAATGGAGTTTATTTTGTGCTCTTCATAAGTGGAGTTCCACAAAATGTATCTTCCCCAAAGAAACAAGGGTTATTATGAAGGGTGCCTGTTTTTGTGACCTGATAAATCATTGATGCCATGATGGTCCTACCCTCTGCTGCATTATGTAAACGAAGTCTTGATTAGTGTGTAGCAAGTTTAAAACACGAGATATGGATAGCTGAAGTTTAGGTGACATTAGTATAGCTCAGTTGGTACACATGTTCAGTTGTGTTGAATATTAATCTTTCTGATTGATATCAATTTTTGCATGCTTATAACGCTTGTTCACCTTTATCTATTGGGTAACCTACATGTATATATCCATTGCTTTTAAAAATAGGGTATTTGGGGATATCACGTTGGCGAACGTTAGTTTCAAATTTCAATATTTTCAGGATATTGCAGTTTAAAACTACCACCCTTCGACTTGACGTGCCTAGACATAGTTACCCTGTTTTTAAAAAGCAACGGATATAGGTTACCCAATGGATAAAGGTGAACTAGCATTACCTCTTGTTTCAAAACAAATAACATAATTGAAGTAATTTCCGAATATTTTGGCTTATAACCTCCCTGATTCAATCAACCACTTAAATCCAAAGAGTACATTTTAGGCTCATTAGGCTCATTCATTCTACTGATTAACTACTCACAGGACTCCTATACAATTTACAAAACACGTTAGGCAGCCATCTTGTGGATAAAACTTTGCTTCATGTCTCTGCCTTTCAACCTTTTCCCTCCCACTTTGCTCATTAAAAATGGAATGGTCCAGTGAATCCCGGGGCTGAGCTACAAGCTGGTGTGTCCTTATGCCAAAAAGCAATTATTCAACATTTTGGAAAAAGGTGTCTAGTAACTGTTGTTTGAGAAACGGCTTTTTGGCATATCTTTTTACCTGCTGGATATGTAATCTTCATACTATATGTCCTTAGATATAGGTCAAATGTGATAGTTAAATCTGAATTGTAGAAAACCCTGTTTTTTTAAAAATTAATTAACACTGTAAATCAATACCATTGATATAGCTACTGTAGGTTAGTATAGCTCTGTACTATTGTATATATTTTGTATCTGATCAGTGTAGTATTGTTGAAAAAGGAAATTAACATCTCTCTTATAGGTTTGACAGCCATAAGACCAGATGATTTGGAATTCCCCAACACCATGACTGATATTGACTATGATACATGGATGCTCAGGTATGAAGTTTTTGAACTACATCATTCTGTAGTTGAATAAAGATCCTTTTTTTCTTCACAACCCTTTTGTTATTCCACACTGTCGTTTTGGTGAGTTTTAGCTCCCTAGGGAAATTGGATGCATTCACAAACTTAAACATATCGAGTGATTGCTTGTGATGTTGGATAAAGAAGGGTTGTGAAAATAAAGAGTCCTTTATTCAATAATGTACATGTACCAACCTTATGAAACTGCATTGGATACATCTCAAGTTGTTACTTTTCAAGATGTATAACTTACATATTTCCTTTCCTGAATTTTGTTCAACCTTCTGTGATCTAATTTGCAGTGGTTCTGCTGTTATGCAAGATGGTAGTACGATAAGAAATGGCTACCAGCTGGACTTGGATACTTTGACTGGTGGGTCGCGTTTGGGCATGATGCGGACATCTAATGGAGAGATGCACTTCTTTGTGAACGGTGTGGACCAGGGTGTTGCCTGCACAGATGTGCCACCAGGTACATACAGCATTATACCAGACTTGAAACTTGAGAGACTTGAGACTTTATTAGAAAATCCATTGACGCACAAGTACAGGTGTCCCTTATAATACTTCAACTTTTGAAGTGCTTACAAAAAGTATGGAGAACACTTAAACTTTATCTAACAAACACTGGACAAACTGGGACTTTATCTAACAAACACTGGACAAACTGGGACTTTATCTAACAAACACTGGACAAACTGGGACTTTATCTAACAAACACTGGACAAACTGGGACTTTATCTAACAAACACTGGACAAACTGGGACTTTATCTAACAAACACTGGACAAACTGGGACTTTATCTAACAAACACTGGACAAACTGGGACTTTATCTAACAAACACTGGACAAACTGGGACTTTATCTAACAAACACTGGACAAACTGGGACTTTATCTAACAAACACTGGACAAACTGGGACTTTATCTAACAAACACTGGACAAACTGGGACCATTCTCAAACTTGACCTAACCGATACATACATGTAGTACACATCATGAAGTTTCTTGAGTTACCCATGCATTCATGATCATACACACACCCATAGCCACTCCACCACAGCATGATAAAAATCATTAACCTTCTTGATGAAGCTAATTAACTGTAGAGTTTATGTATCTCACAAAGTAGAAGCATTGTATTTTACATTGTATATCAAATATCACATAGTAATAATTGATCTACAGATAATAATAGATGACTACATTTTGTTTGATTTGATTCTGGTGAAGGTAATCAGAATATTTCATGGAGATATGAGGTGTCTTAACTCTTGTTGCATTATGTAGGTATCTATGCTGTTATAGACCTGTATGGACAGTGTGCCCAGGTGTCAATCACCAGTGGAAGTGAGAACAGCCTAATCAATGGGGACCTCCAACAGTTTAACTTCACCTCGCCACGTGAGCAGTACATTATTGTTTGTTTTAGAAGCCAAGGATTTAGTATGTTGTTGTTCATATTGTTAGGACACGCTGACTTCATATGGAGTGTTTTTTTTATGCCCCAAAACTTGTATGCAAAACTGCAAAAGAAAAGTGATGGCCAAAGAAAATAGGTGCTGAATTTGATTGATCACTAAGGTTGTGGAAATTATCAAACATAGTCAGAACAATTTTCAGGGCTCGAAATATCACATCCATAAGCAAGTCTGTGCATGTAAAATTGGTGCAGTGCAAGTAAGTTTATACCAAACCAAACTTGCACCAGTGCAAGTTACTTTTATCCACTTTTATTAATAGCTTACACACACCAAGAATATTGTCTGTCCTTGAAAGGTAAAAAGAAAATAACCCTGAATAATAATTAAAAAAACATAAATTTGTTCCTGGAGGTTACACCCAGGTAAACAATATTTAGAGACAATTCCATCTCTACTGCAATGATAATGATTCCTATGGTGTTGTCTTACCTTGATTTGCATATGTTGAGTGACATTTGCAAACAAGTTAGTGAGTTTGATAAGTTCAACTGTTTTTTCCAGTGATATGTACCTGTATTGGGTTCTACCACTTTATACTAGTGATGCTAAGACTAGTGATGGATGTCACTCGAAGCCTCCAGAAGAAATCTATGGATCTTATCAAAATGTAGACATTGAATTATCTTTAATTATCTTACTGGAGGAAGCTTGCAGGAGCCTGCTCTGCAGCCGACCGATGATGATGATTATCTTTAATAAAGCCTAAATTCACCTCTTTATGAAACTGTACAATTTAAAACCAAAAATAAAATGTGCTAAGGAAAGACAAATATCCAAACATGTGGTCTTCGATTGAAAACATCTGCATGTATTGTCCCTTATACTGTGTTGTATCCCAGTTCCAGGAGCCATCCATAGGTTCCACCAGAATGCAGGGAAGAATGTTGCTCTCAAAAACAACAGCTGTACAGCCACAAGAGTACGGAACTTCAACCATGGCTTGGTTCTCAGCTCAAAGCCTCTCAGAAGTGATGAGTTGTTTGAGGTAAAGAGTTTATGATAGGACTTTATTTTATCAAGTGTATGCTCCTGCACCTATTAATCCTTTGATATTTTATGTATTGTCTATATTGTGCAAATAAAACAATCACATCAAGGTGCTCTCATAGCCTCCTTTGCAGTCTTCCACGAGCGATGGCACTTGTTGCTCTTCTTTTCACATTAGAGCCTGCACTCTTGGAAGGCTGCGAAGAAGGTTAGCATTCTGCTGGCCATGTAAACGTCATATCTTGACCAGTTTATATGATTCATAGGATGGGGGGCTGGGAAAATATTTTGACCTTGTGGAGAGCGCAGGAATGCTACCTGTGACAACAAAATGATATTGTACAGTCCCAAATTCTATGTCACTTCATCTCTGTAGATCAGAATAGAGCAGACATCTTCCAGATGGTCGGGATCCCTACAGATTGGACTGAGCATGCTGACACCATATGAGGTGACTCCCACTGCAAACCTGCCACCTTCTGCTATAGACCTTCGCTCCAAAGTTACGTGGGTCATGTCGGGTTCATGTATCAAAAGAAATGGCCTCATGTTGAAAGAGAACTACGCTCCAACCCTGGACAGATTAGAGGTAAGTGTATTTATATTTTGCATTACAGTATTTCAATAAATCACAGAGGATAACTGTTGTTAGGAAGACAGTTAGATTAACCCTTTAGAGTTAGAAAAACATGTAGATATGATAGTAGGAAGAACCCCCTAGAGTTAGAAATAAAAGGGACCTGTTTTTTGAGTGTTCGCACCGGGTCCTATATCTATAGGTTGCATTTGCAACATTCGTATGTGGTTTGGCATGTCACGTTGCTCGATGATGCACATTCTTTTTTTCGCGGTAACTGTTGTTATAACCGATGTAACGGGGGCCGCCCTAAGACGGTTCCCGTCCTAAGACGGTACGGATTTTTTGCTGATCTTATTATCCATAAGTACACCGTGTTTGTTGCCACTGACTATGCCGATTACAAAGGTAAATAAACCAAGTCCATGCACACAGCTTTAATTTCCATTCCAAGTATACTTTAACATATTTACTTCATGTTTTTTAAAAACAGAATTCTAACAGTAATGTTGACAGTGCTGAATCACTGCGGTCACCGGCCTCTGCGTATTGGCGGCTCGTGTCGCTAACTATACGAACTCGTCCAAGCAGTCACACAACTGCCATGATACACATAAATAAAGCTCCATAAAACATTATGGATATGGGTCTTCAAAGGTTTGTTGAGTAGAAAAGCAACCAAAAGGAAGCGACATAAACATTGCCACCATTGTACTCCCAAGGGAGTGTGGCCGTGAAGGTGGCAGACAAGAGAACGCTCCAAAGATTTATTTGACTGTAACAAATGATTCGTGCTGTCTATGAAAAGAAGACTTGATAGAGAGATGTATGTGATATTTTCATATAATCAGACAGAGTTTTGTTGATGTTGGCGGTGTCGTTTTTTCGTAATGGTTTTGTTAGTCGGGCATTCACAATCAGTGCATTCAGCCCATTGCCCGTAAAAACATCAGCTGGATTGTTCTAGGTACAGCCTTCCTCATATGAGACAGAAAGTACATACAGTCACGATTTTACTGTTAAAAGTAATCTAAAACATCATACTATTAATTTTTTCTGTGTACTTAAATTTACCACTTACTTCTGAAGAGAGCAAAATGTAAAAAAAGCGTACCGAGTTAGGCACACTGTCCAGCGTAGCACAAAATTGGAAGGTTACATACACGAAATTGTCTCACAGTGTTTGCCGCTTGTAACACGCAGCGCGAAAGGTTCATGAACCACATGAATGCATTTCTTATTCAAGTATGTTGTTCAAATCTATGATTAAAAAATTCAGTCATAAAAATTTGACCACTCTCAGGCAACTAGCGATGGAGCGCCATGAGTTTGAGCGCAAGAAAAAGCGTACCGTGTTGGGGCACCTCCCGTTAATAACTTCAGAAATCACCCCTTTATTTTTGGTACTGTGGAACAGGCAATGTGTTTTCTTGTGTAGCTATCATTTGTCATTGATTATGCAAATTAGGTCCTCATGTGCATAATTTATATTTGTTGCTCATCTCCTACACCCGAATAACAGACGTACACAATCTTTGTTAAGAAAGAAGGCTTAAATCGCATTTCCTGATTGCAAATTTATGCAAATGAGGTCCTCATCTGCATAATCAATGTTCAATGATGTACATAACTTCCAAATGCCATAAGTAAGAAATTTCTATCATTTACCACATTGGGATTATAGCATATTCTCATTACTTATGCAAATTGGTCTCCCATCCAAGTACTATATCAAATACTACACTCACCATGATAATACACACCACATCATACTTCACAGAAAACAACACAACCGACATAATCCTAATTACGTGTACGTCACAGAGTATGATACCTATGGTCACTTGAATGTTCACCTCGGAAAGAGCTTTGTCTCACCATGCTCTTCATACTGTGTTGGAAACCTTTCTCAGGTTGGAGGCAGGGTTGGTGTGAAGAGATGTACAGATGGTACCATGCACATAGTCATCAATGGAGAGGACATGGGTGTTGCTGCAAACAGTGTTCCAAAGGTAAACTATGTTTCCTGATGGAATTCCAGATTAAAGCCTGCATGTTTCAATATCTTGCTGGGAAGGGTACATCTATGGAAAAAAACTGTCATGAACATGTTGCTACTACTACTAGTACATGTTTGAGTGAGTGTGAGTGAGTATTTAGGGCCACATTTTAAGCTGTTGGGGAATTGAACCATGCTCCTCCATAGCATCAACTTTTACATTGATTTGAAATCAAACTCAAATGCTTCCAATATGTGGAGGTGTGCAAGTATGTTTGGCTGGAAATATTTGAAGAATATAATTTGTTATAATGTGCCAGGGGCTGAAATTGCGAGGAGCTTAGTAAAACAATAGGCGGGGTAAATTGCAAAGGTCCGATATGGCAGCCCGTATACAGCGTTTAGTGACAGTAATTGCCCCATTTGCGGCCAAAGGACTGTAAGTTTTGAACCACTCACACCAGGAAGGACCCCTACTCTTTTCGATAACTGTAGTGGGTTCTTTTACGTGCCCGAGGTGTGACTCTCCCCGAACATGGGACCTCCAGTTAACGTCCTATCCGAGGGACGGCCCTAGCTGGAGCTAATTACTCATTTTTAACCTGAGTGAAGTGAGGAAAGTCATTTAAGTGCCATCAAGAAAGTGCCATTCCCAAGTGGACAAGAATGGCAACATGGCAGGTTTGGACCCAGGATCTGTGGAGCGCTGTTGATTACACCACATGATCTCACGATGATACTCATCTTTGGTAATGCAAGATGAGTATCATCTCCACCTTTATGATATTCTTTTGGACTAATTGTAATGATGTTAAGGAAATTAACCCACTTTTTCTGCAGGACATGTATGCAGTGGTGGACCTGTACGGGAGAGTGGAGCAGGTCACAGTTATCAGCTCATCTTTCCCCGACCTAACCGAGTCTGACAGGCCTCCTTCTATCAGTTCAACTAGCACAGAGTCATTAGAGGTGAGACTCATGATGCTTTTCATCAGGGCCCTAGCCAGCTCGATTTTTTTCCGTCAGCCAATTCCCATTGTCGCGAAAACCGTGAAATAACTATTCCAGGAGTTAGAGAGATTGAACTGAGACCTTGAAAAACGGGTTTTTAATGAGATTATCGTATGTGAAAGAGCACCGACACACATTGTCAACAATCATAACAATAGCAAAACAAACGGTATGTGGCTTTTACGGCCGTGGACGGCATCCCCAAGCCGCCTGTAGCTTCCGCCAAGGATTTTTGTCCGTCAAGGTTGACGGATTGGTTTTAAAATTTTTCTATCACATGCAGCAAATTTCCGTCAATTGACGAAAAAACGGATGCTGCCTAGAGCCCTGCTTTTCATCATAGAAAATAATATAGTTTGCTTCCAACAGAGAAGGATGGCCTCTGTTGTGGGCTAGAAAGCACACCTTACTCAGTTTTACTGATGAAAGGTACAAGTAGTAAATGCTACACGTTCATACAATGTAGTAAAATGTACTTGATAAAAGTTATCTAGTGCATGTTATCACCTCGATGTCTAACCATCACGATCATCATCATCATGATAATAATACTTAATAGGATAAATGAGAACCTGAGTGTTGAGCACACATTTCTGTCCAGAACTGTGATGTCAATGTTTAATGATGGTTGATGTTCCCTGATAATTGAATGTGTAAATCATCGGCATCCTCAGTTCTCTTGACAAAGACTAGAGCTCTGTCAAAGTTCAGTGATTCCAACTTCTTCACCCCTAACAGTAGAATGGGGACAGTCCTCGGAAATGTGTACAGTCCTCTTGAAAAGTGTGCAGACCTGGACTTTCAAGCGATAAATCCTTTTAGAAAGCGGCCGTTCCTGCCTGTATTTGCGTACACGTACAGTCCTCAGGAATCGGTGCAGACTTACTTCTCGGGAGAAGTGGACACTCCGAGGACACCCCCGCCGGCCCGTGGAATCAGCCGTTAACCCGGCAGATCACTTCCTAGTTCACTTAAATGACAACATCCAAAACTGGTGAACTTTCACCCCACCAGTGCTCTCGAAAATGTCTCAGCTAGCAAGGTAAGTATAGTTTTGATTGAAAATTGAGGCATGTTGAAAATGAAGCCGACTGCGTGGCAGACAACCACTTCTGTTCAGTGTCATTTTAATGGCGGCCTATCGCTTGCCCAGCAAGCACTACATCGAGTTTTAGCCTACTATTCGCGTGCTTTCAGGCCCCCTTCTTGAGCACACGTATATGAGAGTAGTTTCAAATGCCTTAATTTTTAATCAAAAACTCGACTTACCTTGCGAACTGAGACATTTTTCGAGAGAACTTGCGGGGTGAAAGTTTTGGATGTCGTGATTCAGATGAACTAGGAAGTGATTTGCCGGGTTAAGGGCCGATTCCACGGGCCGGCGGGGGTGTCCACTTTCCCAGAGAACTGTACCGATTCCCAAAGACTGTACGCTTGTAAAGGAACGTCTACTTTCCAAGAGGACTGTATGCTTGAAAGTGTAGGACTATCTACTTCTCTAGAGCTAAGGATTGTACACAATTCCTGTCTCCTTTGATGGTCCAGTTGTTCTTGTGTTGAATTGTGATCTTGAAAACACATGGAATTATGTAAATCAAGGGAAGGAATATCGGCCAGAAATATGCACCTCTGACTTGTGGCAGATCTGTGTGGCCTAAAGGTATAATTGAAAAGTCAAATAAAGTACTAGTACACAGTCACTCCTTCACCAAGCTTGAGCTCATGTTGTTTTCTTCTCTTTTCCTTGGGTAATTTTGCATAAACAAAGTCCTGCAGCATAATGAACTTGCTTAAATTTGTTTAAAAAAATCCTAGACTGTGTTATCCATGGCATTATCTCATGGCATCTACAAAATTGTGAACTTCTTTGTCACAAGTTATTACAAAATGGTTCAGAATACAAGAAAATAATGTCGAATGTACACAAAAACAATGATCATTTATGGTTTTACATCCCTGTAGCTCCCACTTGCACTATTTGAGGCCCTTTTGCCATCTATCCATACCATTTATGAACCTCAAAATTTGAGTCAAATAAAGTACCCAAAATTTATCAGGTATAAGTTAAGACATACAGTTGCTGAATGAACATGAATGTGTGCTTGGTCGCTCTGTCTGTCTCTTTCTATATGATATAATTATACTTTAGTCATGGCCTTATGTCTCATCAGTTTATGTCTTGTTTCCTTTCAGTTGGATGCAGAATGCACATCATTAGAACTTGTCTGTATGGAATTTCATTGGAATCACGGCAAAAACGTTCAGCTTATCAACGACAACATGACAGCATGTCGGACAGCGAGCTACAACCAGGGCATTGTGGTCAGCCGCAGGCCACTGCCCCGTATGCAGCTATTCCAGGTTTGTCATGGCGGAAGGCTGTGTTTGGTGCTACTCTACATTTTGTACCTTTAGGGCCACACTGAGTTTACTTAATGGTTGACATCTGAGAGATGTGTAGAGATGTGCAGCAAGTCTTAGCCAGTACTTTACTACCTGGACAGATATGTTTCTGCAGGTATGGATACATGTACATGTACACATGTCTAGTATACATGTATCTGTAGGAAACATCCCATCCCAAGTTTCTCCCTACATGCTAGATGACATAAATTCCTCTACACACCAAGATGTTTTTACAGATACTTAAGTGGTTCTTTAGGTTACTTCAACATGGCAATTGTCATTTGAGTAATCTTTTCCCAAATAGTATTTTTTTAATCTCAAATGCATAAAACACTTGATACATGTACAAGACTTGATACATGTACATTTGTATCATGAGTTTAAGTAGGGCCCTGGGTGTCTGATAGTAAAGTGCAAATAAGGGGTAACAATTTGTGTTTTCAGCAGCTTCTTTTATTTTTGCTGCCCATAATATTACATTGCTAAAACATTCTTCCAACACTTTAGTGTACATGGATCAAATTGTCATCTTTCGCAAGAGTCATAGACCACCAAAATGCAGTTTTATTTTAAGAGGATTTGATTTAGTAATCTCCCAACACAGATGAAATTTCAATAATCATCATCAATTACTGTTGTTTTCCATCCCCATCAGGTGAGAGTAGACAAGCTGAACCCACGATGGACATCATCATTGTTAATCGGAGTTGTAGGACAGGCTCCTGACAAACTCAGCTTTCCTCTCACAGCTGTGGGCATCAAGAAATCCTCCTGGATCATCCAGGGAAATGCTCTCTTCAACAACTCTGTCAAGGTACACATAGGTTACATGAGAATTAAAGGACTAAGGGTGACATTGGTCCATGTCTCTTTAAATATCTAATCAAATTTTTAACAAATGACGAAGGATATTCTTTTTGTTGATTACAGATATTATCAACCAATATCAATGTAATGGTTACTTGTCCCAAATTCCCTAGAATTGATACCAGAGCTCCGACCCAGTCTCAAGAATACGATGGATCTATCATGTTTATCAGGGTTTAATGCTGTTACAGAATGTCCTTGGAGGCTGTTATAGAATATCCTTGGAGGCTGTTATAGAATATCCTTGGAGGCTGTTATAGAATATCCTTGGAGGCTGTTGTAGAATATCATTGGAGGCTGTTATAGAATATCCTTGGAGGCTGTTATAGAATATCCTTGGAGGCTGTTATAGAATATCCTTGGAGGCTGTTATAGAATATCCTTGGAGGCTGTTGTAGAATATCATTGGAGGCTGTTATAGAATATCCTTGGAGGCTGTTATAGAATATCCTTTGAGGCTGTTATAGAATATCCTTGGAGGCTGTTATAGAATATCCTTGGAGGCTGTTGTAGAATATCATTGGAGGCTGTTATAGAATATCCTTGGAGGCTGTTATAGAATATCCTTTGAGGCTGTTATAGAATATCCTTGGAGGCTGTTATGCTTCCGAATATCCTTTGAGGCTGTTATAGAATATCCTTGGAGGCTGTTGTAGAATATCATTGGAGGCTGTTATAGAATATCCTTGAGGCTGTTATAGAATATCCT
>NC_049992.1:21124119-21139657 GCF_000003815.2 Branchiostoma floridae | reverse complement strand
GCTGTTATAGAATATCCTTGGAGGCTGTTATAGAATATCCTTGGAGGCTGTTATAGAATATCAGTGGAGGCTGTTATAGAATATCCTTGGAGGCTGTTGTAGAATATCATTGGAGGCTGTTATAGAATATCCTTGGAGGCTGTTATAGAATATCCTTGGAGGCTGTTATAGAATATCCTTGGAGGCTGTTATAGAATATCCTTGGAGGCTGTTGTAGAATATCATTGGAGGCTGTTATAGAATATCCTTGGAGGCTGTTATAGAATATCCTTTGAGGCTGTTATAGAATATCCTTGGAGGCTGTTATAGAATATCCTTGGAGGCTGTTGTAGAATATCATTGGAGGCTGTTATAGAATATCCTTGGAGGCTGTTATAGAATATCCTTTGAGGCTGTTATAGAATATCCTTGGAGGCTGTTATGCTTCCGAATATCCTTTGAGGCTGTTATAGAATATCCTTGGAGGCTGTTGTAGAATATCATTGGAGGCTGTTATAGAATATCCTTTGAGGCTGTTATAGAATATCCTTTGAGGCTGTTATAGAATATCCTTGGAGGCTGTTATAGAATATCCTTGGAGGCTGTTATAGAATATCCTTGGAGGCTGTTGTAGAATATCATTGGAGGCTGTTATAGAATATCCTTTGAGGCTGTTATAGAATATCCTTTGAGGCTGTTATAGAATATCCTTGGAGGCTGTTATAGAATATCATTGGAGGCTGTTATAGAATATCCTTCGAGGCTGTTATAGAATATCATTGGAGGCTGTTATAGAATATCCTTGGAGGCTGTTATAGAATATCATTGGAGTCTGTTATAGAATATCCTTTGAGGCTGTTATAGAATATCCTTTGAGGCTGTTATAGAATATCCTTGGAGGCTGTTATAGAATATCCTTGGAGGCTGTTATAGAATATCCTTGGAGGCTGTTGTAGAATATCATTGGAGGCTGTTATAGAATATCCTTTGAGGCTGTTATAGAATATCCTTCGAGGCTGTTATAGAATATCCTTGGAGGCTGTTATAGAATATCATTGGAGGCTGTTATAGAATATCCTTTGAGGCTGTTATAGAATATCCTTGGAGGCTGTTATAGAATATCATTGGAGGCTGTTATAGAATATCCTTTGAGGCTGTTATAGAATATCCTTTGAGGCTGTTATAGAATATCCTTTGAGGCTGTTATAGAATATCCTTTGAGGCTGTTATAGAATATCCTTGGAGGCTGTTATAGAATATCCTTGGAGGCTGTTATAGAATATCCTTTGAGGCTGTTATAGAATATCCTTGGAGGCTGTTATAGAATATCATTGGAGGCTGTTATAGAATATCATTGGAGGCTGTTATAGAATATCCTTGGAGGCTGTTATAGAATATCCTTTGAGGCTGTTATAGAATATCCTTGGAGGCTGTTATAGAATATCATTGGAGGCTGTTATAGAATATCCTTGGAGGCTGCTATAGAATAACCTTGGAGGCTGTTATAGAATATCCTTTGAGGCTGTTATAGAATATCCTTGAAGTAAAGGCCCGGGAAACAGTCTGGCATTTAGACTACAAATTCACCAACATGGAAGTTTGACTGATTACCATGCACTTTCCATGTCTTTTGAAAAGGTGAGGGAACAGTATGGTCCAAATTTGGACAGTCTCCATGTTGGCCATCTTGTTGGAGTGATGGTGGACCTGAACGGATGCTTCCACCTGTTTGTGAATGGTGTGGACCAGGGTGTGGCTGCCCATGACATCCCTGTGCCCTGTTATGTGGTCATTGATGTATATGGCCAATGTGAGCAGGTAAGGGCCTTTTGACAGTTTATTTTACTGTACACATTGTATCATTGCACACCAATGCATCTTGGAAGTTAATGATAACTTATACACAAATCCCAGCTGTTTTAATCTTGCAACGTGGACATCATAAAATTATCTAATAGTGAAAAGTTGGCATTCATCATTTTAAATTGCATGGTCCAATCTTTTATTAGTACCTTGCTGGTTCACATACTTATCAAAGTTTCCATTTTTGCGTGTTTCAGATAACAATAATCAGAGATGATATGATCGAGAATGACAACAGAGAGAAAGCAGACATGGTGGATGGTAAGTAATCATCTCTGTTTCTCACAAAACTAGCAGATAAACATTTTACTACAGTCAAACCTGTCTATAGCAGCCACTGAAGGGACTGGAGAAATGTGGCCACTATAGACAGGTGGCCACTATAGAGAAATTATGCTGATCAATTGACCATGAGCAATAAATGACACATGATTTCAGTACCCACTAATCTTTCTCATCAAGTAACATTGTCTCGATCGTCTTAAAATCCAACTGACCCTGCCAAAGTCGAATCTATCAAAAATGATCGATATTTCCCTGAGCGATGTTGGTAAATTTGCCGACAAAGATTTGCAGTCCGTTATCGCCCAAATGACCCTATCGGGAACTCCAAATCCTCGCAAACTACGATTTCAAACTCGGCACAGGGTGACATATGGCCGCTGTATGGTCACGATAGGCAGTGTTTCTGTATCTACGGGCCGCTACAGACTATTTCTTAATGCTTGGTCAATGGGAAAAAAAGCAAGGGACCGACAAAAAGTGACCAGGTAGTCGCTATGCAAAGGTGGCTGCTAATACAGGTTTGACTGTACCTCCAAGATTAAGGTACTTAAAGATTTTTTTCATATCAATCAATACCATACGTACCAAAAATAAGGACTATTTTCTGATTACCCCATGGGGCCTGATGTGGACATTGTAATTTAGAATTACATAAAAGCCTGAAGTCAGCTTCTTAGAACTCCTGCTGTATCAACCTGATACTCAGAACATAATTCACATTTGTATGTTTGAGTGTCAATTTTTTTCTGTGCTTAGGTATGAAGGAGAGTGTTGTTGGCAGCCCACCCATCACACCTGCTGTGGTTCGGAACTGTGAGTACAAGAACCTCTGCACCAGATTCAAGAACTGCCTTGGACTACCAGGTGAAGACCTAAACATACTGCAGTGTTTGCTTGTGATTTTCATTATGTTTGGTTTCAGTTTTGGGTTGTACAGCACAGCTAACAAAGCCATTGGATGGATTGTTTACTACATTTATGACTGTACATGCATGTGCAAGTACAATATATACATGTACTAAAGTTTGAACAAAAGTGTCTTTGTTTTAATCCAGACTGAGCACACAATGTGTCCCTGTAATTTGTGTTAATCAAAATACTGAGTTTGATGATGAATGAATGAATAAAGAAGACCTTTATTGTACACTCATGCCTTGATGGCTAGGTACAGGTCATAATTACAAATATGGTATGACATAACAAATGTATACAGAAAAGTACAAACAACAATACACACGTCAACTACAAAGTTGAATCACATATTGTTATCATTTTTCCTAGAGGGTTATTTTAACCCAGAGCCCAAGTACAACTTGTGCTACTGTGAGACCTGCCACAAGCTACGTGGAGATGAACCATATGTCAAGAGGGGTGACCCCCCCAGAGACTATGCATTACCCTTTGGATGGAGCAGATTTGCACTGAGGTAATAATAGGTTTTTGTTTTACTTATCATGATAGGAAAGAATCTATGCTTTAAGCCCCAGTAAATAGATTTTATAGATGACACCATCGGGTTCATTGATTTTTGCTTCAGAAAACAAAAAGTAATTTTTTTCTTCTTTAGAGATGGTCAACATGTCGAAAAATTACCAAATGAGCAAATATGTTGCATTCGTTAATGCTTGTGCTTGTAGAAGTGGCTGTACCGTGGTAGCCATGACTGTAGTTGTACTAACTTCTAGAAGTGAAACTTGGACAGTTGTAACATTGGCACCAATATGGAAGCCAAGAGTGTAGTTACCAACTTTGTAAGTGATATTAATCTACCATACTAGTGTCACTTTTACTACACCAGTGCACATCTTAAGTACAGGTATGAATGCCTTGTTGGCTGTGATACCATGTTTTGTCTCTTTAATTCTTGTTTCAATGTTTATGGTGTCTACTTTGAAAATGTAGCCATCTAGTTTCTCTTACCTATCTTGTTTCTTTGCCCTCTCTCACAATTTTTGCAGTCTGCTGAAGATGTCATCCATAATATTTACTTGCTGTTGCCTTATTTTGAAAGTTTCAAAATTTATACAAGAGTTGGGAGACCTCAAACTCCCTGTGAAATATCTTCAATTTTTTTGGACAAAAATCCCTGGCCCTGTTGCTGAACACACCATCCCTGTCCCTGGTGCTGAACACACCATTTCTGTCCCTGGTGCTGAACACACCATCCCTGTCCCTGGTGCTGAACTCACCATCCCTGTCCCTGGTGCTGAACACACTATCTCTGTCCCTGGTGCTGAACACACCATCCCTGTCCCTGGTGCTGAACACACTATCTCTGTCCCTGGTGCTGAACTCACCATCCCTGTCCCTGGTGCTGAACACACTATCTCTGTCCCTGGTGCTGAACACACCATCCCTGTCCCTGGTGCTGAACTCACCATCCCTGTCCCTGGTGCTGAACACACTATCTCTGTCCCTGGTGCTGAACACACCATCCCTGTCCCTGGTGCTGAACTCACCATCCCTGTCCCTGGTGCTGAACACACTATCTCTGTCCCTGGTGCTGAACACACCATCCCTGTCCCTGGTGCTGAACTCACCATCCCTGTCCCTGGTGCTGAACACACTATCTCTGTCCCTGGTGCTGAACACACCATCCCTGTCCCTGGTACTGAACTCACAAAAAATCCTGTCCCTGCTGCTGAACACACCATCCCTGTCCCTGAACACACCATCCCTGCCCCTGGTGCTGAACACACCATCCCTCCCTCTGGGCTGAACACATTATCCCTGTCCCTGGGGCTGACCCTGTTCCTCGTGTTGAACACACCATCCCTGCCCCTGGTGCTGAACACACCACCAGTCCCTGATGCTGAACACACCACCAGTCCCTGATGCATTCTAAAGCAATTATGGATAAAACAGACATGAGGTTTCATGGGAAAATTTTATATCCGGTCATCTTTAACCCTGAATTTCCTGTTACTGTCCCAAAGGTACCTAGCAATGAAATGCATATACCAACACATTGCAGATCTGGCGCTAACAGCTACTTCTCTGCCATTTTCCACCACCTACAACACAACCAGGGACACATTTTTACTGTCCAATCCACAGATGTCCTAGACTGTAAACCCCACTGGTTTGAATGGGGGGGGGGGGGGGTAGAGAGGAAGTATATGGGAGAATGTACAATCCCACCCTCAACGGAAAAGGAGGCCTATGTATGAAAATTTCCTGCACATGTGACCGGGTGCTCCCACCCATTAGACATTAGCTCCTGTACTGAAACAACTAATCGAATTAGTCTTGACTTTGTCTTTTTGTTTCCTATTGGACTATCTACATAGTCTCATCTCCTTTGCATGCCAACTCATAGTAAGGGTACAGTACTCTTTTTGCTCAGTGTCATTGACAAAAGGTTCATTGGATGCTATGTCTGAACATTTCTAAAATCATATCCAGTTGCTCAAGTATCTACTATTTGAAGTATCATGGAAAGTTGCTCAACACTTTATGACTTATGTTCTTATTTGGAGTATGTTATAACCTGCATGTCTAACCTTCATCAATATGATATGCTTGTTTTCCAGATTACCCCCCAGAGCAGAGATGATGAATGTGTTTGAAAAGTGGCACGTCGCTTTCCATGGCACATCTGTTGCTGCCATTAGAAAAATTTTGGACAGTGGCGAGCTTCTTATACCAGGTAATGTTCAACCAGGTAAGACAATAAATTCATCTTAGCAAAGACAAATACAATATAACTTAGCATGAAAGTTCATCTGTGTTGGTAGAATACATTATAGAAAAAATGCTAGCACTTTATTTCCAACACTGAATTAAACTATAGGGACTTACCCCTCTAAATGTTCAGTCAATCTCCGTCGACCTTGCTCACAGGCTGACGGAGATTAACCGAAAAGGTAGAAGGGTAAGTCCCTATAGTTTAATTCAGTGTTGGAAGTAAAGTGTTAGCATTTTTTCTATAAATACAATATAAATTGTATGATTATCATTCCCCCTTTGTTTGTCCATCACACAACAATGATATTCCTCAAGTACATGAAGAGCAGTACAGTTCTCAGTAAGTGGCCGAGATGCCGGAGCTGAATTCACAAGTTTGGTATGATTTGGTATGAGTTTTGGTAAACCTAAAAGCTGCTCGTAGAACTTAGTTCTGAATAGCCTGGTGAGCATTTATAATGATGATATCTAAGTTGTCAAATTCAAGACACAATTCCTGTATTTTACATTCTTATAGTATACCTCATTCTTATACCAAGGGGCCTTAAAGGAGACGTTCACTTACTTACAGGGCTTATGTCTCTAAGTCTTGCTCAGAGATGTTCACTCTCATGAAAACATCTGTTGTAGGAGACATCATGATGGCTGGGAGATTCCCAGTGCCAGAGAGGGATGAGCACTCTAATGATGACAACAAACCACAAACTGCTGACATCACCCAGATTTTCCTGTCCCCCACTGTGAAGTATGCTGGCCATGATGCATACGCTCCGCGCTACAAGTATGGCTTATGTTCTCAATTTCTATCCATCACAAATGAGTAATCTTGGCTAGCTTCTGCATATTCTATTCTGCACAAGCAATTTTAAACTCTCACCATGTGTATTCTGTAACTACAGATCTCAGATCTAGGAAAAGAATTTGATTCAGTTGGGACCGCATAAAAGACATTTACATGCACATGTATATTCAATTTGATAGGGTTTCTTAACTGAGGAGACCTAACCAAGTATCAAGTATCAAGTAAGTATCTTAACAATCATAGGATGCCCATCAGAATACATTTAGTTTTACTTCGCAGTACTGGAAAGCTAGCCTGGAATCCAGCCATGTTGTGCTTTGGTTGCTCCCCTAAGGTACGCTTCCTGCCAACACGTCTGGTGTTCGTTACCATTTAAACGATCTGCATTTGCATATCCACAGAGATTTTATGCGAGATTTCTGATTGGCTGGTTTAAGCGCTCGTTCGAACAGGCGTTCCATTATCATCAACGACCCATCTTCTTCGAAATTATTGGAACGATCTGAAAAATCAAACTCTTGCCACACTCGGTTGGCAGCAGCCCTATTCAAACATCATTTCCGTTGAGAAAAGCCTCTATGGTCTTTGTTTGCTCGTTTTAGTGAAGAAATTCCGGGAAATTCGCTGGGTAGTTAAGGCATGAGGAACGTCTGATACAGCGGCCATGTTGATAATGGAACCCCTGTTCAAACGAGCGCTTGAACCTTCCATAATTCAACCAATCAGAAATCTCGCATAAAATCTCTACAAATATGCAAATGCCGATCATTTCAAATGGTAACGAACACCAGACTTGTTTGCAGGAAGCGTACCTTTGGGGAGCAACCAAAGCACAACACGGCTGGATTCCAGGCTACTGGAAAGCCTTATGTTATGTTAAGATATTTATTCTCCAATAAGGCATTAGCTAATAGTATATAAAATCATTTTGTTCCTTAGATTCATTGATCCGAAGACAAAGACAACCCATTACGCTACAGTGGCATTCCAGGTGTGCATCCGTCCAGGCTGCTATCAGACGGGGCCTCAAACCATCGGTGCAAATGAACCCATTGATCCAAAGTTTGACAACAATGAAATAGAATGGTTCACTAAGGAGCGAGGAGCCACCGTCTTGTATGGACTCTTGATCAAGATAGAATAGCTTCACGTACATTTCATGTATAGGCACATGAGGGGCAGTATAACCCCGTCGTGTGTAAGGCCGTCGACCGATGACGATAGGCACATGAGTCACTAAAAGGACATGCCCACAACTGCAATCTGCCTATTGATATATTAATATAATTCAGTAATGTGTAAATATTTCCTTGAGTCTCATCCTGCCCTAGGCTACATTGTCCTGTACAGAAACGTTGGAACAGCTGTCTGGCCTGGGTGAAACAATTCATCTTATGATTATCGGTTTGAAGTTACTGGTTTCTGCCAACTGTTTTGGAAGTTGCTTTTGTTCTAAAGCTATATAAAGGCGTAGCTTAAAATACAAATGTCTCTGGACAATGATCATTCTGGACATGCTATGCATATTTTAATCAGTCTTTCCTGGAACATGGAACTTCTAGAATTTGATACACTAAGTGCTCAGTTTGCTTCAAACTCAATACAAAAATTGAGACTAGAATTTGGCAACCTCATACCTCCATGAAATATTTAGAGCTTTTGTATATGTTATGCAAATGACAAACATATATACATAATTTATGCAGGTGGTGTTCATCATTTATTAGCTTACACATGTCACAAGTAAAAAAAAACAATCATGAACAATAATAAAGCACTTTTGCCATTGTACATTAATTATGGAAATCAGTTCCTCATTTGTATATTTGGTATCTGTTTACATTGTACGTTCCACCAGTCATGAATTACACATGTTACACTTATTTAAGTCCAAGTTCCTCATTTATTATACAAATCAAGTTAACTTTTCATTTGCCAAACACACATATCATAAATAAAGGTTCAAACAGACAAACATCTTTGCCTAAGCTACGTAAATCTCAATTATCAGTTATCTGCAGTTATTCTTTTTGAAAAGTTTCGACAAAAATGGCCCAGCAGTTCAAAAGTAAACATTAGGGGCTCAAACCTGCCCCACCTTGTCCTAACGTCGAAAGCTGTCTGCCACCCAAATGTCAACTTAAAGACAGTATCATGTCCGGGACAAGAGATACATTGAAAAACTGATAGAATATTCTCATTAATAATGCAAATGACCTTCTAATTTGCATAATTTCTGTTTCATTTTGTACATTTCGGTCTAAGCTACATACATACCAAAAATTCCGTTATTCCTATCTCGAGTTATCCTATTTTTTCAAATACAAAACTGCATCAGGTCTTCAATTCGAACGCTAGCTGCTAACCCTAATGCCTTGGTTACGCATAGCCGAATTTAGCTCCCGAACACCAGCCGACTCTTAGTCGACTCAGATCGGCTGGTGTTCGGGAGCAGTCTGACCAGTTTATAGTCTGGTGGCAGAGACCGATAAGCGTGTCCATACAATGTTTTTTTGATGTTTCTATACCTCTGAGGTGTGCTCTATCAGAATCTGGAGTATACCACTCTGTCACCCTTGGGCAATCCGCACATGCAAATTAAGGCGGCCATTAAGGAAATTCTTGTTTTCGTCAATATCTCGGTAACCACACATGGTATCAAATTGATTTTGGTGTCTATCCCCATGTTTTGAGGGGTAAAGAATCAGATCAAGCCATTTCAGTAATGGTCACACCAATATTTTGTGCTAAATATGCATATAATATGCAAATAAGGCGGTCATTACGGAAAATCTCTTTTCGTTAATATCTCAGTAACTACACATGGTATCAAAATAAATTTGGTGTCCATCCCCATGTTTTGAGGGGTAAGGAATCAAACAAAGCCATGTTAGTATTGACCACACAAATACTTTATTAAAAATGTTTAAAAATCAGCTTCAGTGTATGTCATATAATTATGCTTATGTATGTTGCCATTACTGGTTTGACTCAGTCCTCCAACAAGTAACTTTCACAAACATTGTCACAGACATCAACCTGTCAGGTGTGCCCATTCTGGCAGTCAGTGATTCTCTGTGATATCCAAAAAAATGAGCTGTATAGCATCCACGCATTGCTGTCAAGGTGTATCCGTAGGACAGCCACACTACTGGGGTACAGATTGAGGGAACGGACACTACTGGCCCAGGGGTAACTGAAAACAGAGGGGGTATAAACACTTCTGAGGTTACGGGCACTACTGGTGGTACATACGTCTACATCGGGTATACATGGTACAATGAAAACTGACATTACAGGTGGTACTGACACTACTATATGTTACAGCCCAGGCACTACTTGGTAGGGGTGCGAAGTGTACCACCAGTACACAGACAGGTTTTCTTCTTGGACTGGTCCAAAAAAAGTCTGACCTAAAAAAAGCAATTTGGCCCGATGGCCCAAATCACTGTGTGGACACCACTGGAGATACAGGTGGTATGGACACTACTGGGGGTATTGGACACAAATGGGGGAACGGACACTACTGGGGATACGGACACTACTGGGGGTATTGGACACAAATGGGGGAATGGACACTGCTGGGGATACGGACACTACTGGGGGTACGGACACTACTAGGGGTACGGACACTACTGGGGATGCGGACACTACTGGGGGTACGGACACTACTGGGGTTGCGGACACTACTGGGGGTATGGACACTACTGGGGTTGCGGACACTACTGGGGTTGCGGACACTACTGGGGATGCGGACACTACTGGGAGTACAACACCACAGGGGGTAAGGACACTTTTTCCAGGGTACTGGCCAAGGAGGCATTGGTACTACTGGGGGTATGGAGGCTACTGGAGGTATGGTCACTGCTGGGGAGGGGGGATTGACACTACGGGGCCGGGGTATGGATACTTAATGACTTGGATGTGCACTGAAGTTGATTTTTTTTATATTTTCAATAAGATATTGGTGTGATCAATACTGACATGGCTTAGTCTACATCCTTGAATACTGAAATGGCTTCATCAGATTCTTAGCCCCTCAAAACATGTGAATTTGATACCATGTGTGGTTACTGAGATATTGACGACAGCAAGATTTTCAGTAATAACAGCCTTAATTTGCATATTTTGTGCATATTCAGCACAAAATATTGGTGTGATCGTTACTGAAATGGCTTAATCTGATTCTTTACCCCCCAAAACATGGGGATAGACACCAAAATCCATTTGATACCATGTGTGGTTACTAAGATATTGACGAAAACAAGACTTTCCGTAATAGCCGCCTTAATTTGCATATTTTGTGCATATTTAGCCAAAATAGTGGTGTGATCATTACTAAAATGGCTTAATCTGATTCTTTACCCCTCAAAACATGGGGATAGATACCAAAATCCATTTGATACCATGTGTGGTTACCG
This sequence comes from Branchiostoma floridae, assembly GCF_000003815.2. Lineage (NCBI taxonomy): Eukaryota > Metazoa > Chordata > Leptocardii > Amphioxiformes > Branchiostomatidae > Branchiostoma > Branchiostoma floridae. The sequence continues at coordinate 21,128,620 of NC_049992.1, read as the reverse complement.
AGATATTGACGAAAACAAGAATTTCCTTAATGGCCGCCTTAATTTGCATATTGTGCGGATTGCCCAATGATGACAGAGTGGCATATTCCAGATTCTGATAGAGCACACCTCAGAGGTATAGGAACAGCAAAAAAACTTTGTATGGACCGCATTGCAAGGTTATTCAAAATAATGGGGTTTGGCAACCGGACTAATACCAGTGTATACATGTATGTAAAACATGCCTCGACCATTAACCCCAATCCATATGTGGAAAAGACTAAACTTTACGTAACCAACAACAAGTTAAATTGGGACTGACCCCAAATTTTCAGCCGACTCCGTCAGCCTTGTCTTCAATCCATATTATTTAGTACAAAAAGCCGAATGCTTATGTGAAGTCTCATCACGTCACATGAACCGCTTGATAGCGACTAAAAATGAAGCTGTTTACCACAAAAAGAAATTTTACATTTTCGTCCGACTTTTCTGGCCAGAGCCAAAGCAAATTTTCTATAAATCTGAATATACACACAATTTGAATATTTTGCAATAATGGTTACGCCATTTATCTACAATACAAATGAATTATGTCACAGTTGATTTTGGAACGTGAGGATATAGTTTATAATTTTTCACCTGCCTTTGATCGATGCTTTTCCAGTGGTTGAAGGCCAAAAGTCTTGCAAGATAGCAGTAAAGGGTGACACTCCCAAAGCCTGCTCGAAGTGCTTACTACAACAGAGAGACGAAAGCTATCTATCTCCATGTGTACTTCTTCCTTTCCAAACGAACGACCTGTGGATCTAGGGTGAAGGTAGGTACGTAGGACTAAGAAAAGTGTCATTTCAACTCAAGTCAGATTAAAAATATCGGTACCCCCGGCTCCTCTGCAACCTTTTCTATTTTTGTTGTCCGGTGAAGTTGCAGGCCATTGCTGCTTTCTTGTCACTTTTGACGATGATTCTGTACCTGGAATCTCAGGAAGTTCGGTAACAATACCTCCATAAGCCACCACGTCCATAGCAGCACTAAAATTATAAGATACAAAAATAACACGTTACACTTGGAGACATTTATTCGGCGAAGTATTGGTTAAGTGAAATATTGCATTTCTTGCGAGGACTTTTTTACAACGTAGAAATGGAAATCTGGCATTCAAAGGAAAATGAATGTTTGCAAAGGGATAGATGCTGAAGAAAACGTGGTGGTCATGTACAATTTTTGACGTTTTTCGTTTTTCTTTAGTTCCTGAAAATATATTTCGTGACATTCTAGCTTTATAATGCCCCCTTCATCCCACCTGATCCTAGGAGTTAATCTATAGTCCAAAAAGTCATCTAGCAATCATGGACTTACATGTATTTATGTCATAATACTGTTATTGCTCCATGGATTTATGTCTATAAATATATTGTTTGAGTACAAACAACTTTTTAAACAATAGCAAATTAATGGAGTAACACCAAACTAATACGTGTTGTACCACACAACCGTACCAAGAAGTCCACCCAGGACGACTCCAGCAATCATGTACATTGATCCGGTCAGGATCACATCCAACAGACACTTCATCGGGGGCACAGCGAGCAGGACAGACACGGAGATGAAGACGAGAACCGAGTGTGGCCTGCGAGGTATCTCATACGTCTTCTCTGGGAACCGCCCATGTCGCTCAAAGTACTCGTAATTGGTGTCCTGTGAGGCAAAGACAAAGCGTACAGTCAAGAATTACGACGTCCAATACAGGAAATTAAAGATAAGAAATGGGATGACGTTTTACGCCTACTGGGGCAAACGTCCGGTACATGCTATCAGTGTGCCACTGACATTTTATTCATAGTGTTTGGAAAACAGACACATTGACCACTAAACTTTCGTGCACAAAAGCAGTAAGCTGACATAATGCAAGACCCTGGTACTGCAACAGAACGTCCGTTTTTGCATCTTTGACCATGACACGCTATGGCCTTAATTCTGAATTGTAGAAAATAGATTTTTCTGTAAGGAAGATACGTCTGTGTGCGAACGATATGTTTTTCAGTGTGTCTGTGCATCTGCCCGTATTTCCGGATTCCGAATGGTATATATAGACACATTGCTCGTGGGCCCTTATCCTTTACCCTTGCCTTTCCAACACCTACCCAAGCACAAAATATCAACACAGTTTATAACGAGGTTCATAAGTTTTCCTGAGCACGAAATATCTGGAAAGACACAAACATATATAATAATAGGTTCGTTCAAATCAGTGCATCTATTTTTCATTTGTGGAAGTTTGAATGACTGAGCCTACCGACCTTTATCCTATACAGCTCGTGGCAGTACTTGGCACAAGCCTCATCATCTTCTGGGATCTCTTCTATTGGTATCCTTCTGTGCATAGAAGAAAAACTATAATCTAAGATTACTCGATGAGACGAAATAGAATGATTTAGTTCGTAGTAAAGATACGTTAGGAATCTGGCGTTTGTTTTCTTCATGTAGAGTAAATACTTGAACAGAAATTACAATCTGTTAACCAACACAGTACGCATGTGCGAGTATGATTACAATACATAATATTGACAATATAAGGGTCCGTTGCATGTCAGTTTTACATTGCTAAACTGCATTTAACAATCAATCACTAAACAAAGATTAAATTAAAAAACAAAAAAACAAATCCCCACCCCTATGCCACACATTTTAGTAACCAAAAGCACAACATATCTGCTAGGCCTGACAACAGAAGTGTGCAGCAGATTGGATTACTGACCGGCAGTAGATATGTAAGTGATGTGGCTTTCCCCTCAGCACGTCCATCATTGTCGGCTCCGGAATGCCACTGTCAAAGTGATACTCGACGTCATAAAATGCTTGAACTGTAGAAAAAAAGTGATTAAAAAAAGTGAAAAAAGTACAAACTCTCATGGAGCTTTATACTGGTTGACAAAGGCTGGTAATTGCGAGAGTTTTGGCCATCCCAAAGTTCCGTAAGTGCTAGGCAAGCAGTGGGTATGCCATTTATCCCCCACGGACACATTGCGATAGACCAATACATTGTGTATTTATAACGTATAAACTGCGCAACAGCACGCAATTTTAGCGAGTGAAGTTTCCTGAGGATGTCAGAAAAGTTTGTTGTACACAGAACTGCGCCATTGACATGATAGCCACTCTGTAGTTACAAATATGGACAAAAATATCAGACCCTGGTCCTGTGACAGGAGAATCTTTAAGTGTATGATTTGTCACAAAAATGTTGTATGTGTAATTCTTCAATTAGCGATAGAGGATGATGATTTAGCTCGTTTGATACAACGAACTAAAAAGCACATGAATACATTGTCGAAACATACTGTACTTCCTGCCGACTCGAGCACACAGCTTAAAACCCTTGGTACGAGGCAGAAGGTGATGTTTCAGTTCAGGCAGGCCCTTGCTTCTGGCAACCTCCATGGACGTCTGGTGCCTCTCTGCCGTAAACCGGGTTCCCTCACAGTTCAGCTGAAGCTGTGGAATCAACAAAGTTTATGTAAGACCATTTGATTTGATTATAAGGATGACATTCTCTAGGAACCTCAAAACTGATGCAAGCGCTCAAATAAAACATTTGGCAAAAAAGGTTGCCTTCAGTTCCAATTCTTGGTGATCAGGGAGGTTGAACATAGGACTCAACTTAAACTAACACACAAAGTTTGGCATACCAACAATTAGGTGTAGGGACCGGTAAATCGTACCGGTACAATTCCGTCTTATTCTTCTTGGACAAAATCAGTGGAACTGGTTTCGTCGATTAGAAAATGAACACACAATATCTATCTATCTATCTATCTATCTATCTATCTATCTATCTATCTATCTATCTATCTATCTATCTATCTATCTATCTATCTATCTATCTATCTATCTATCTATCTATCTATCTATCTATCTATCTCTCTCTCTCTCTCTCTCTATATATATATATATATATTCATCCAGAAAGAGACAATGATAAGGGCTAAACCAATGGTAGAAATCCATGTATTTGGCAAGGTACAACTCAAGTGACATTTACGTATAAAAGCTCTAAAGAGATAAAAAAACAAAACTTTATTTTGGACCAGTGGCTGCGTAGCTATCTCTATTGACCGAGAAAACAATCTCTTGCTCGATTTTTAATTCGGACTATAACAGTAGACGTCGTCAAACACGAGCCCAGAATACTGAACGCAAGCAATGATACCAGCCTCGACCAACTGAGGAACAGAGTTTTGATAGCTGCCGCTAGGGTCACATCTCCGAGTCTCAAATATATCAGGTAATTACCTCCTTTCGAAAATAATTTCATCAGGTTGGTAGATCATAAGACATAAGAGTTTTCTTTCACACAACCAGTTTTTCTCACCTGCTCTCGTTTCGATGTCTGTCAGAGGAAGCTCTGAGGAAGATGTCTGACAGACATCAAAACGTCAGCAGATGAGAAAAATTGGTCATGTGAAAGAAAACTCTTATGTCCTAGGCCTAGTTACCTCCTTGTCCACGAACAAGTGTTAAG
>NC_049992.1:21115654-21123585 GCF_000003815.2 Branchiostoma floridae | reverse complement strand
AAGGATGCGTTATTGCTCCAGTGATCTTCAACTTATTCCTCGCTGCGCCGATGTTGGCAGTCAATCGGAGGATTAAGCCGGATGGACGGCAACCTGTTCAACCTGCGCAGGCTGAAAGCTCACACGAGGGTCACACACGGGGACATACTGGAGCTACAGACGACGCTGCCATTACTGGCCCATAGCTGCAAGCTGTTAGTGACATCTTAACACACGGGCTTAATTGCATATGTTACATTTATCATAGTTCAATTATAGAAATCTATTAAATTATGTAAGTTCCTATATAAGCAATTTCCGCAAATATTTTGCAAATTAGTTTCTCATCTGCATATGTTCTATCTTCTTATGATATTACTTCATAAAACATAATTTATATGTTTTGCAATCATTAAAGGTCAGTTATTGAAAACAATCGACTAATAATATTCCTTTATTAATTATGCAACTAATGGCATCGTTTGGATAATTGTGCAAAAATGGCCAGAAAACTTTGTTGGCCAGTTACCATGGCAACAAGGACTTTTAAATCTAAAAGAAAGCCTTTCTTAAGGGGCTGTGGACCAAGTACTATCACTGAGCCAAATCGATTTTTTTTACCATTGCCACCATTGTTTAATCATTACAGACATTTGCTCTTAAGGCTTCGCTACAGAAATTCGGTTTTGAAAAAATTCAACGTGCGTTCGCCACTTTAGTGTATAGTTGTCTTACATGGTTTGTGGCTGACAACTACTCTTGCTAAATGTTAACCAATTGTGCAAGTTTAATCAAATAAATAATCACGATTGTTGACATGGCTGCCATGGAGAAACTCTAAGGAAAGTGACTCACGACTGAAGGACAGGTAGTGGAAGAACGAGACCACCTTTCTGTACACCGTAAGTGAGAACGGCCGCATCAGCAGGTAAGCCACGATCTGGAACACGTTACTGATGACAGCAGTCACCAGAATCACGTACGTCATGAAGATGTAAGCCACCACATTGATGAACGATGAGACCAGGCCCATGGTGACTACTGCAGGGTCGAGATAGAAATGGGTATCAAACTATTCAACAATATATCAATAATGTATCCTGTGTGCAGGAACGCGTGGAGGGCTTCATTGCATTCAAATTGAAAATTGTGGAATAACAAAACTTAATAATTTCTATAGTTCGTAAGTTTAACCCTCAAACCACCGTAGCTTTTTTGTGACGTAGATTACCGTATGTGGTCAAAACTGACCCCAAAACGTTTTGTACAAAGACAGTTTTTTGTGTGACTCTTTTTGTGATTTGTATGTATGTATAGCTTCATTAATCAATATGGGACAGTCTGACATGATTAGGTGAGAATATTTCTAGCTCATTATCATAATTTATGCAAAAGATCATGAGGACCACATTTTGCACCAATGCTATTCAGACCGGGAAGGAGGTTTTTGGTGCCTGTACCAACTTCAGTGCCGTATGGCGCCTGAATGGCTTACACTAGGGCCATGAAACTTGGTAACTTTTTAGAAAATGTTAAAAGCAAACATTTTCAGTGAACAAAGTATGTTCATCATTTTTCATGTTGCCATGAAGCCCCGCCCCATGTTCTATTTCGAACACCTCTGTCAAAAACAGCGCTTGTCGGACAGAACTGGCCGCCGCCGCTGTTTAACTGATAATAACGACTGACTTCGGGCTATGAAATCCTCTCAGACCGGGCCTAAAAAATGCACTGCCTTCTTTGTTGAATGTGCAGTTGGGTGCAGTCGATTGAGGAGGGGGCGTTTATAGTTGCGGTAGGGGCGTTATAATCTCAGTCAAAGCGAAAGCGGGAGACACCGTATAGCTTTACTTTGTTTGTGAGCAGGAGTGCCCGGTTTCTGACATGCGATCGATGCACGTGGAAACCAGGGTACATATATATCTGTGACAGAGCTTCTACTTCGTTTGTTGCATGCATAACATATACATGCATGCTAATGACAAATTTGGAAGGCGAAATTAAGAAGAAAGGAGCCCGAGGCACTCGTGGATACTTGTACTACGAGCCAACTAATAACACCCTTCTACTGCTAGTGCAGAGTCCAATGTCTTATACATACCATGCTTCACACATGCATTCTGCCCACCAACAATGTAATGCTATGCAGTGGTTCTTCCTCCCTAAAACAACTATACTAACGGGGGCCGCCCTAAGATGCCCCCCTTTTTTACGCGCTCGAATTCACGGCGCTCCATCACTAGTTGCCAAAGAGTGGTCAAGTTTTGATCAATGAATTTTTAACACATTCATCTAGAGACCATACTTGAATAAGAAAGGCATCCATACTGTTCATGAACCCTTCACCCTCCGCGTTACAACTGGAAAACACCGAGGACGTTATCGTGAATACAAATTCCGATTTTGAGCTGCGTATAGACAGTGCGCCCTTACTTGCCCCGCTTTTGGAATTTGCTCTCTTCGGAAGCTGGTGACCAATTTAGACAAACATAAATAAAAATTCTCATTTTATGATATATTAGCTTTCTTTTGACAGTAGAATTGTGATTGTGTGTACTTCTTGTCTCCCGCGAGGACGGCTAAATCATTCACAATCCAGGTCGTGTTTTCATGGGAAATGGGCGAATGCGAATGCACTGAATGCGGCGGCCCGACTAACAAAATCATTACGAAAAACGACAACGCCCAAATCACAAAAAAACAAAAACAACTGTGTACGTATTGGGAAACATATTCGACATCACTCTGTGAAGTTTCATTTTTATAGACGGTACGAATCATTTTTAAAGTAACAAATCTTTTGGGCGTTCGCTCGTCTGCCACCTGCGTGGCTACGCTCCCTGGGGAAAACAACGGCGGTGATGCTTATGTTTTTTTTTCTATGGCCGGTCTTCTACTCAACATACATTTGAAGACCAATATTTGTAGTGTTTTGTGAAGCTTTGTTCCTTATGTATATGACAGTTGTGTGGCTGTTTTTTATTGGTTGTTTATTTATGGACACGAGCCACCAATACCACGACCACAGTGATTCGGCAGTACCAGCATTATTATGAAAATTATGTCTTCAAAAAAAAGGGGGAGTTAACATGTGTAAAAAGAATCTTAATAGAAAAAAAGCTGTTTGTTTGGACTTGGTTTATTTACCTTTCTAATCATCATAGTCAGTGGCAACAAACACGGCGTACTTATGCATAATAAGATCAGCAAAAAATCTGGGCATCCTAGGACAGGGGGCATCTTAGGGCGGCCCCCGTTAGAACAAGTCTTCAACAAACCGCCATTTCTATTTCTAAGCCCTCAGTAAAGATTTGCGTCCTGGTGGTTTCGCCGGGCCAAAGCAAATATAAAATTCTTGACAGTACACATCCTGTTTTCTTATGAATTTTTGTATGCTCGTGTAGCTTTTTTTTCAATTTCTAACAGGAAAGAAAGATACAACCGAGGATGTACAAAGGTACATAGCCGCAGTTAATTGCGCCGTGTTTCTTCTCTGGCAGTATTATAGAACCCCTTCCCAACCACACGCTAGCTATTTGCACAATTCATTGATGTTTTATGATAGCGATATTACATTTTAGCAGGACATGAGAGACAAAAAAGACCCACAGAATAAGGCATAGGTAAACCGTAACAGCAACATGTAACTGTTGAAATTGACATGTTGGTTATTTGTCAAATTCCTATCGCTTGAGAAATCTCAATAAACGTTGCGATACAATGTTAATGGATGTTTACTGTCGTGGTGATAATGTGGTGTTTAAGAATGTTAGTTGTGTCTTTTCCGATTGAGGTGAGATTATAAATTCTCCCCCATTCCAACTGTGTAGCGGTCAGCAACTGCTTTTACAAAACCAGTACCTACAGTTTATCACAGTGCTAACCTTGTTGGGATGACCGGAGGTCCTGAGATAAGGGATGGTTCAAATAGCTCATTTATCAACGATCTCGTAATATGTATTCAAATGAGACGCAGTGTTCTGAGGATGTCCTGCACATCTGTTGAATATTTGTTGGTTATTTGTTGAACAGGACATGTTTCAAAAATGTCGTTTTAAGGCTTTTTTGTACGACGAGGCCTTTTCAGAAAGTATCAAAACATTGTTGATATGACATTTAGTGTTAATCATTAAAATTAAGACCTTGGGGTTTTTTGTACATTGTAGTCGCTATTGACATGCGGTTACGACCACATAAAGAAGAACCTATGGCATGTTTGTTATTTTCATCAAGCTACCAAAGGTTTAAGCAAACCCCATGGACCTTAAGACTAAGCTACATCCAGTAGTTAATACTTTTGCAGAGATAAATAGTGAAAATTTTCACTTAAGTGCCGTTAGTCATAATCCTTATTTAGATATGGTCCCTCTACGGGTGGTCCATTGTAGTTACACCTAAAAGCCTGCACAACATGAAATTATCCTTACCTTTTTTATAGATTTTTTTCAGGTGTCTTTTCTTCGTGTTGCCACAAGCTCAGGCGCTCTGAATTGGACTGTTTGTTACCCGAGGTGGTGTCTGCTCGTTTGGCATGTCTGACAACCTAAAGAGCCAGTGGAATTTTTTTTCTAATCTCTCATGTCCTTGACATAGATGACATTTGACGATAACATAGCTTGGCGCATGCCAAGCGTCAGCCAGAGCGCAGCAACTACCAATAACCTCCGCCCATCGGTGCAGAACATGTTTTCAGGCTTTATTCTGAACACGTGACCCAGCCACCAGAACCTCATTTGCATAATTAAATGTTCAACGATGTTCACTTGTACATAAACTTCCAAAAGCTACAAGTAAGAAGTTCCCATAGTAACCACAATAACTTAAAATAGCATTTTCTCATTTATTCTTTATTTTGTAGAATATATCTATCAAATTAGTCCTTGTGCAATTAGCATGATTTCTGGCATGATTAGGAAATAAACATTCTTTGTAAACTAAAATTTGCCCTGCCCAAAAAGCAGAAAATAGTGTCAATAGAGAGTCAGAGAGTCAATATCATCACATTTTCCCGGGAGATAGTGCCCCGACACCCTAGGATTGATATAGTTAAGCATCCCCTCCTTGTAAGAAATTTGCTGCCACCAATGTGATTCGATGTTAGTACGAAGTTTGCGAAGACTAATATACAAATCATAATGCAGAAGAAATCACTTACGCTGCAAGAATAATACAAATAGCTAAGAGGCATCAATGACAAGTGACGAGTGTCCACATGCCCGACTGACTACTTTAAAGCTTATGATTTTATTTTGCCGAAAATCCGAAAAAAATGCGACAAAGTCCTAAAATATTCCTTTTCTACTCTGGTGACTCTGACAAGGAATCCGTAACATATCCACACGACGAAGTACGTTATTCGGACCCTTACGACACATTGACTAAGATACAAGGCAACTAAATATTGAGTCTGCAGATGCAGATGCCAAGCCTCTACTGGTTTCTTTGATTCCTAAATGAATACTAGAGCTATAAGCAATATTTCCAGACACACAACACAATCAAACGTTGTTTAGCTGATTGTTTTTGATGATTATAACAAGTTTATTTAAAAAGGAAATTCAATGAAAGTACTTTTCCGGCTGTATATTTTATGCGTATTTTCAAAATTAATAGTGTACCGGTAATTTTGCCTTCCAAGGATATGACATCACTTTCAACGATTGCAGTTCAATGTACCATGGCTAGGTGACGCTTTAGAGACATGAAAGGTGACGCTTCTTTGTGAGCAGACGTCTAAAGAAATAAGGTGTTTGTTGCCCTGTTTGTCATTCCGCCTTGTGCAAAGCTCATCATCAGTACAGGTTTCATAATCAATGATATTGAGACATAGTGCAGGCCATTATTAAACTCTTTTAATGTTTACTAGTTTGCTCAAATTGCATTGAAGTCAACGGCTGTATACAAAGCACAGCATGGCGTGCAATTGGAAGCCAAAATTTATTAGGTGCAAATTGGAAGCCTTCAAGTTTTTGAAACTCTATCTCCTGTTTTAACCCTATTCAGACCGGGGGGGGGGGGGCTTTTGAGGCCTGCGCCAACTTTGATGTCCTATAACGCCAGAACGGCTTACGCTAGAGCCACCAAATTTGGTGAGTTTTCATAAAATATTGTTGACAACAATTTTACAAAGTTTTGCAATTTTTTCTTCTTTTCGTGTTGCCATGGCAACAGTTTGCTGACAGGCAGTTTTGCCAAAAATCACTATTTTTGGTTCTAACAATGCATTTTTCACATTTATTTGCTATATTACTGCTATTTTGTTACATAAATAAAATCTTGTATTATTTAGCATATCTTTCATAATTATATATGCATAAATTATGCTAATTTGATGAATTCATCAGCCCAAAATCCAAGATGGCGGACCGTATGGCCAAATCAAGAATAACAAGCTAATTATCCCTTAAAATTTGTAACTACCTGGTATTTCTTCATCGAAAAACATCTAAATGAATGTATTTAGTCTATCTCCATTGCTCTTTGTGATTATTTGTGGCAAAAAAAGTATTTCTAAAAATTCAAGGTGGTGGATATAATATGGCGGAGCCCAACTCGTATCTTGGATGTGCATGACGTCATTTTATGACGTCATTTTGACGTCATTGATTTTGCTATTGGCAACGCAAGTCGTAATAAACATTATTTGTCTGTTATCTGCACTTGTTGTTACATTTTTGTAGCATAACAGAAGTTTTCTGAGAATACCCTTTTTTCATGGTGCCGGCCAATATAATCAAATTGATGACGTCATTTTTACGTCACCTTACGTCAACGTAACGTCAAACGTCAAGTACTTGTCAGATATTTTGTCGACATCATGTCCTAAAAGATTGGTGGCCTTACGGCACGTCGTTTTAGAGTTATAGGACATAGAAGTGGAGGGCCTGAAAAGCCCCCCCCTCCCCGTCCAGGGATGACCAAAAAAGCCCGGTCTGAATAGGGTTAACTTATTTTGAGGAGCTTTTGGGTTATTGCTTTAGGTATGTAAATGACGTAATAACCTTAAATATTTCGGGTTTTTTAAGTGCTTTCGCATCTAGTTTTAGGTCTAACCGCCCCAAAGCGACTGATGCAATATTTGTAAGCCAACAAAGACACGTACAGCCAAACTTTGCCCTATACAACAATGATAATGATAACACAAATCATGTATATCGTCACTTTTACAGTGCAGTGACGTAATAACAATAGGGTAATTAATCACCACGGGTTTCATTAACGTTTGCATGGGCCACCGGTAAATAATGTCAAAGTTATTTGCCTCCTAGAACCATGAAACCGTCACGGTGTTTTTTCCTCCATTTTAGCTCAACATGTTGAAAAATGGAGAAGATTCCGTAAATTCAGTCTTTTACCTTCTAACTGAAGTGAGGAGTAGGGAAAGTCGTGGAGTGTCTTTCAAGGACATCTGCACAGTACACTGGGGGCTCGAACCAATTAGAAATGACCTCCCGACCGCTTGTTTTTTTAACCTTCACAACTAAATGGCTAACCCATGTACAAATAGTTATCAATGACTTTCAGTGTTGATGTACGTCTGAGTTCTTAAATCGCTTCACAAAAACCAGCGTGGGAAATAACGTCTAAGAAGAAAGTCAGCGGCCTTACAACTATCGGAGGTTGTGGTGTAACTGCGTTCGAACGAAAAAGCGTTGATCTTTTCAGTGCGGTGGAGCTGGCATAGATTTATAGCCATGCTGTTTTGCCCACCCACATCCCCCACCCCCACCCACCCCCAGCTTTGTCGTGATCTTCTTGTAGTAATGTATGGCAGTCTTTGACTGTTTCAGAACGCTAACTGCTTTTAATGGTTTCGTTTTGGAGGTTACGTTGCAAAAACGCCTCTGTTTTACGAGGACTTGTTAATACAGTTTTTCAAGTCACAAAGAATATATTTAGGTTGAATCAAGAACAACAACAATGTTCATGACACGACAAAAAGCGAAGTTACT
>NC_049992.1:21112059-21115554 GCF_000003815.2 Branchiostoma floridae | reverse complement strand
GGAGAAAAAGAATACAGAATATATCTTACAATTCTAATTTTACAATTCCAATGAAACAATATAGGATAATACGGAAAAACATACAATCATGTGGGGCTAATTTATGTGTCACTATCTTTTCTAACCAAAAAGCAATCTTTTATGTATTTACCTAGCTTAGCATTATGAGGACTGTTGGATGTAAGGATAAAGTCAAATCTACTTCTGGTATCTAGAATCTTGAGATCTGTAGTATTTAACATAGGAATGTGAATAAACTTTTTGCGTAACATATCAGACATATGGTGTTCCACGACGAAGCGAAATATCATACACTCAGGTTGTTATGACAAAGTTATTCATATCATACAGGTATTTTATGTTTACATCTTGTTTATAGCAATGTTTGTAGCTGTTCAGAAGGGAAAGTTTTGAATTCGTTTTTAAAACTGCTGAACCACCCTTGTATGTGTATATCTTGTAGCCGGTGGCGAAGGTAATCAGCAATATAATCTGTTTTATAAGACTGCGGCTTCATCCATATTTGTACAAAGCCGTGATAATTCAGAGTACCCTTGGCATGATTAATCTAGTCATAATCACCAGTAACTACAGTATAATATGCGTCACGGAGTGAAGAGATCATGACGTCCTTTACCGAACCGCTAAATTTCCTATATTGCTTGAGTCGACCCCCAACTTTAATCTTATCCAGTGCATCAATAAGCCACGAGAAAAACATGTTAATAAAACAGGTGAAAAACTGCAAAACCCCTAACTGTGACAGGTAGCGATAAAAGCACTTTTCAAATTGCTAAATGGCAATATATGTCAGTTTACATACCAATGACTACCAATGGTATTGTAGTTTTGTCAAGCGCCACATAAATGTCGGGTTTTTGTAGATTTTCTACATACATCTAGAGGCAGTGGATATTACACTAGAGAATTTTTTTTTCAATAAAGTCGCTGAAAGGCTTTCTTCAAAGCACAGCTTGAAGCTGGCATAAAATACTTATAGACATGTAATGCATTTACCTTACAAAAGCGTATCCAAAATACACGTAGGTTCAAATAAAGGTTACGAACTTATGACCTAGACGTACTTTGGAGCCTTAAAACTTCCTTATTGATTCAAGACATTCTGTAAACTCCCCGCTAATATCCAAGTCTAGACGACGAGAGGAGTAAAGCACAATACAGAACACCCAGCCAATGCAGGACCCTGGCAACTTAAGTGTTTTCAACCTATTTGAATATTTAGTTAAACCGCTTATCTTTCATGACAAACAATTGTTACTAAGATCCACAATAGAAGGCCTTGCCATTAACGGAATTTATAACCTTGCCAGCTTTAACTCCGATAGCAATCTTGTAGATTACGTTGTGTTGGTAAACTCGCCTGATCTTCAAGCATATGTAGTTGTCGCTTTTTGCTATTTATGGAGTTATCCATGTCTTTGAAGTTGATCTCCTGGAGACATTTATTGGGGCTAGCTTAATTATACAAAGGTTTTATGCCGCGTGAGTCGCTTAACTGCAGTTCCCACCTTACATGTATTTGTGTCCAATTTGAAGCTGAAATAACCATATAAAATCAATTATAAGTGAATTAACCTTATAAATAACATGAATATGTCTGATAAGTTATCAAGAAATGGGCAACGTGAATATTACACATCAAGGTTGGTAGTTTACCTGGAGTCATAAACCAAATTTTTATAATTTTCATACATGCATCTAAAATGACGTCTGGGGGACCCGGATTAATGTTTTTTGTGTTCGAGTTTTGATCAATAAAACTACTGGAGAAAAGTTTTAGAATTTCTGGCAAAAAGATCAATTAACATAAAGGCCTTATATGTCGAGCAGGAACCCGGCTTACGTAAGTTTAAGGACACAGTCCAGTATTGTTTAATTCAATATCAAAGTCTCATACTAGGCAGCTTAATTGTACCAACGAAGTACGTCTTGATGTGGTTTTCATGTTAATTATCCTAAAGTTCAAAACAAATTGGTCAGTTAAACCACTTGGCGTTTCGCCAATGCCTCAAATCAATGCTATTCAATATGTGGTGTTACCTGAACGGTTCTGTTTGCATTGTCATCTATTTAGCCCGTTGACTGTTTCCTGATTTCGGCCAACAAAAAGGGGCTACCTGAGGGGTTTGTGGTCGCAGGAAGAAAGCTGGCCCACTGTGAGCTCATATAATTACATTCATGTTTTTATCCTTATCCTGGCGTAAATAAACTAGTGACACTAATAAAAATTACTCTTTTTCTTAGAAAATAAATCATAGCTTCAGTCCAGGCGATGAAAAACTTAACTCCTTATGGTAACAACTTGTTACTAGCAAGCATATCAAATGCAAATTCAGAATATAATTCTTGTCCAAAGCTAGCGTGCAGAACAGTTATATCATAGAATAGATTAGAAGTATAGATTTATCATGCCAAACTGCAAACGTCCAAAGGGACACAAGTTGAGATTTTCAGGACTAAAATTTTTACATGTTAATATGTTGACTTTAGGTAGCAACATAAAAATGTAAGTTATTTATTCCTTATTGAAATATTTTCCTGAAAAGCTACCAGTGTGCGATAATTTTAATCATTTTTGTGCAGACTAGAAGCTGTCATTTAAAACCTTTGCGGTACCCAAATCACGTCCATGTGCATGTCAAAAGGTACAAAAGTCATATTGGAATATATTCCGTGAGATAGCTAGAATAGTTCAAACACAGAAACGATTAGAAGGCTCCGCACCTTAGGCGTCGCCAATAAAGCTGTCTCCTTTATCACAGTGCTATTTCGTAAGTTTCAACACATTGCGCAGGTGTGCGCACTGACTGGAGGTCTCGCAGTCATCTGGCGGGGCAGAAACCTGGATTCTCTTTAACCGCGAGGTTTTTCGAAGTCAAAATGAAGTAGCGCCGATATGCCTACTCAGATACACTTTCACGTTGTCGTGCTGGCCATCGTCTTTGGACTGGCTTCGGCAAACCTTGTGAGACTTGCACCGAGAACAGAGTATGTCTACGACTACGCCGCCCAGTCTAGGTTGGGGGATGTCGCCCTGCTGGTGACCAGTGCGAAGGTACGGTCAACTTCGTTTTCTTTTCTCAGTTCATCATGCATCTACCGGTGCTGGGCTAGAAAGGCGATTTGCATGTGGACGTTATCGTGGGTAAAATTGTACTGGTCCATGTACCGGATATGTAAGTCCACCAGACAACGCTCTCGCTACCTAGAATTTACCAAATCGTGGAGTGTGCGCTGGGACTCTGTTCATCGAGTGGGATCTCTCTAGAGATCGAGCTACGCATATGCGCTCCGATCGTTACCGAAATGTCAAACCTAAGTATATTTTCTTGATTAAAGACCAAAGATTTAAGTAAGTTTTAGGGATAAAGAATGATATTTTCTTTTTAATTTTGTATGTTTCTTAAAGTGATCTATTTTTAGATTGCATACTTTCTGAAACTATGAAATCAAAGTTGCAGACTAATCCAATTT
>NC_049992.1:21108306-21111959 GCF_000003815.2 Branchiostoma floridae | reverse complement strand
TCACTGAACAGTCGCTCAGTGTGTGTCTCATTTATAAATAGTATTACGTTTGTATCCTCTTTTCCCTAAAATTGTCATATAACTTGTTTAAGTCATCGCTCCACGTTGTCATAATAAATCATAGATTTCTTTTCGCGGTGAGAGCGCTGCCCAAGTGACAAAGGGTTCTATTCAGTGTCCTCACACAATTGATATATCTTGTAACGGCTGTTATATCTGTATACAATGCGTTCCCTTTTTGTTTAGAAAAGTATGCAAGGGATACAGTTTGGCATGATTATAAAAATAGAATTAATTTGTACCACGTACATGTATTTGTTTGTGCAATAGTATTGAAATCTATTTTTGACGGATACTGAATGTTTTAGTGTGTTTTTTCATTGTTGTACTGACTTGACAAGGTAAGAACTGTCTGACATATTATGCTTTATTTTTTTTTACATCTTTGTGTCTAAAAGCATTTCAGTTTATCTGCCGGGATATATATGAATATGTTTGGACCTCGGTCGGATGACGTAAGCCCGTTGTTCGGACGAGTTTCGCCGGACTCCCTTTCGTTTGAAAACGCAGACTTTTTTATCTATCAAGTCTGATCTGTCATTGTGGCTCCTGTGTAAGTAAGCGGGCTGGAATTTTCACGATTCATTTTCCTGTCATCATTTCTATTCCGCAGGTGCGGATCATTCAAAAGTTAGAAAGATCCCCACAACAAGACATCAAAATTGATGGAACTATTGCCTTGTTATGAGGAATGCTTTGTCTTGCTTTGTCTGCCCTTGAACACGTATCAAACATCCGTCAAAGATGATGATGATGATTCACGTATCTTACATAAGAATGACATAAAACATTGGTACGGTACGGTTGTAAGTGCTCCCAACGTTAAGGGCTTACGTGCCAGGCAGGCGGCCTGAGACCTCACCCACCCACCCCTACGCTACCCCATGCGGGGCCATTTGTGGGTACTCCCATGTAGAATGTCTGCGTGCAAGGGAGACGCCACGTCATGGGACGCTCATGATCATAAACTTATTTTTAGGCGATCGCCCGAGCCTCGCTTATATGTGAGAGGAACGGTTTTCAGGTTAAAAATACGCACGACCCTATGTCGATCTTTAACTTAAATCGGCCCACCATCCAACGATCACGAAATACGCCCGAAGATCGTGAATAATGCGACAGGAGTAAAACAAAGACTCTGCTGTATTCGGCTGTAGCTGACTCTTCCCCGGCCCCGGAAATATTAAGTGGGCTGCTATAAGAAAGATTAAGCCAGGTTGCTTTAACGGCTACTAGCCTGAGTATCATCCTCCGTAGTAACTGCTGGCACACGACTTTCGCTTCCGTGGTTAGCAAGCGAAAGTCGTGAGCGGTTACTACGGAGGATGATACTCAGGCTAAACGGCTACGGCTTCTCCATGAGAAAGTCGGAGACTCTTGCGAAAATTGCAGTGTTGGTCACATGCGTGTTGGGCTCTTATTGCAGAGTCGGTAAACTTGGAGGAGAGAAACTATAAAGCGAGGCCAGGATTTTTGCGCTGAAGCATTAACGAGGGGTATGGGTCTGATTCCTGGTGTGTCCTGACATTTCGGTAGTGTCGACGGAATGGACATCGGCTTGAGACTTGTCTTGCAAGCTGTGCTGCCTGCCCATCCAAGGAAGGTATTCCCTCGGTGAGCTTAACGTACGTTAAGGGCGTTCTTATCGTTATTGCGTGCGTACGTGCAAGGGCCTTGGTTTTCATCTCGAGCATCAACTTTCATCCCATGTCTGTATTGTAGGGCCAAACTAAGGACATGGTATTGATGGCATCAGCGCAGGCATTCATTCTTCGATTATTTTGAACAAATTGTTTTCTACACTCCGGGAGTGACTAACATTACAGAAAAATGGAAAGATCTGTAGTAAATTTTTGCATGATCTCTGCCTAATTCTGCGTTTAATGTTTGCAATTTACTATCTTATGTAGTACAGGAATAAACTCTCTTTAGTTGTAATGGTATGTTTTATCGTTTTTAACTGACGTTACATTAATGGTCCACAAATTTAAAACTTTAGGTGTGTTTTTTTTCAATTTTATTTTCTTAAGCGCACACGCGAATTTAATTTAAATGCTATTGGTACAGTTTACTTGCGGTGCCTAGCATTTGTTAACCCTATCCAGACCGGGGGCTAAAAGTGCTCGCGCCAACTTTGACGTCGTATAACTGCCGAACGACGTGTGCTAGGACGACGAAACTTGATGACTTTTCCTAAAATATTGTAAGCAACAATTTTGCGATTTTTCGGGTTTCTGACTGGCATTTTTTACCAAATTTACAAATTTTAGTTTGAATTACGGGATTTCATAGTTTTATTGCTAAAGCAAACTTGTTTATCTATATCATTAAGATCCTGTGTAATTCTAAGTTACATTTCTAATTGATTATTCATAATTTATGCTGATTTGATGACATCATGGGTCAAAATCCAAGATGGTGGACAATGTCATTTTCAACGATAAATACATGTTATTTTTATTCAAATTCCGTAAAAATCTTTTATTTTCTCACAAAACACAATCATTTGAACCTTTTTAGTCCACTTCCATTGGGTTTTAGGGTTATATGTGGAAAAAATCGTATTTTAGAAAATTTAAGCTTGGATGGATAGGGTTAAACTGCAATAGGTGACGCCTTAACAATGCGTCCACGTCAATAAGTAATTAACGAACGCGTACAGAAAGGAAACAGCGGCTATAAACGCCGGTTCAATCAAGGGGCTTGGCAGCTTTCTTTGTAATCGGTCAAACTCCATTGTCAGTCGGCGCTCAATTAGGTGACATGCTAAATACTCGCCCCCACAACTACACAACGGTGCCACCGCCTCTGTTTACCCTTACGTACAGACAATGTGTACAGCCTGGTTAAAATCAGGTCTTCCTGGCGACGAAAAAAATAATTGAATGGGGGTGGGGTGGGGGTGGTTAATGGCTTTCATAGAATTGTGCCGAGAATAGTTTTACAGTTAAACTTCAGGTTTTTCCCGGCAACCTGTATTGAGTTTTCTTCACTTTCGGACTTTAAGGGGGGGCCTTGAGTCTCAGTTTGTCCTGCCCATCGTTGCCAGTTATCTGTTTGTTTTTTCCTCAATTCATATCTAAAAGTCTTAAAAATAATGAATGCGATGGACTTATTCCGGCTTGGCTGACTAGAAGAATCTATTAGTACGGCACAAAAATGGGTACCTTATATAAGCATGCTAAAATGTATCCTAAAACATAACGTTTCACTCTCCCGGCTTAAGTTGGCGTTCATTATACTTGAGCTTTTCCTTTAAGTTCGGAAAAATACCTTCATGTGCCTTTCGGTATCTTTTATATACTTTGCCACAATATTTACACATCGTTTACGGAAGACCTCGCACGGTTTCCTTCTGGTATATGTTCACACAGCCTTAAAGGTTCCTTAAAGCCATATTATCCCGGTGGGCTTTCCGTGACTTTCTCATGGGCTTAAGTTGGCGTTCATTTGTAGTATAGAGGGCGTAATAACCTTTAGGCTGGCTTCAAGTGGTCTATGAGGCTTAAATCGGAACTTTCCGCACCATGTAAGCTTAATATCTAAAAGATACAGTTATAAATGTTGGCAGAGCTTATAAAGAGTATCCGTGT
>NC_049992.1:21091677-21108206 GCF_000003815.2 Branchiostoma floridae | reverse complement strand
TCAAAACGGCATGGGTTACGATCACCAAATTTATGGGGATGATTTACTAGTAAAATTTTATATTTTCTGTAATTTTGGTGTCGTTATGACGTAATATGACGTTGTAATGACGTCATAATGTCATATTTTGGGCTAAAATCGTCAAAATATGAAATTTCCGCTATACTTAAATGAATTGGACAAAGCGATGACTATAAAGGTTATCTTATTGGTGTCTAAGTCTGCCAATGTTTTTGTTGCCAATGACGACGACACTGACGTCTATATGACGTCAGAAAATGACGTCATTTGTCCGACAAGCTTGAATTTTCTAAAATACGACTGTTTCCATATATAATCCCAAAACCGAAAAGAAATGGACTAAAAATGATCAAGTGATTGTGTTTTGTAACAAAATAAAAGATTTTGACCGTATTTGAGGACAAATAACATGTATTTATCGTTGAAAATGACATTGTCCGCCATCTTGCATTTTGACCCATGACATCATCAAATTAGCATAAATTTTGAATATCTAATTAGAAATGTAACTTAAAATTACACAGGATCTGTATCTGTATCTGTATCTATATAGCCGGTATAACCGCCGTTCGGCGTAACACACCAGCTCCGCAGGAAACTTGACTTGACTTGACTTTAAAACTACCCAGAGAAGATGCCCCTAGTGTACTTGGTGATAACAAATTCCACTCTACGATAGTTCTGGGAAAGTACGAATTTTTGAACACATCAATCCTAGGTTGGTAACTCTGGTATTTGAATGCATGACTGTTTCTTGTTCTTTTTTGAGCTGGTATTAGATATTTATCAGTTGGTACGTCCACCAGTTTATTGGTCATTTTGTACATCATGGAAAGTCTGGACATTTTCCTTCTATCTTCAAGTGACATCCACTGCAAATCTGTTTTCATTTTGGTAACACTAGAATCCCTGTTATAGTTGTTTGTGCAGAATCGGGCAGCTTGGTTCTGTACCCTTTCAAGTTTATCTTTGTCTTTTTTTGTATACGGGTCCCATACTGTAGCGGCATACTCAAGGTTAGGTCTTACTAGTGACGTGTATGCATATGATTTTACCCTGGTTGGGTATGCCCACAAGTTGCGTTTGATTACTCCCAATGTCTGTTTAGCCTTGGTTGTTATTTTGTTGTTAATGTAACACCCAGGTATTTGTGGGTTTTTGTGGTTTCTAATGTCTGACCACAAAACTGGTAAGGGGACACTTTTGGTGTTCGTTTGTTCGTTATGTGCATGATATAGCACTTATCAGGATTGAACTGCATAAGCCATTTCCTTTGCCATTCTTCCAGGATGTTCAGATCTTTCTGAAGAACTTGTGAATCATTTTGTGTGGATACCTCTATATATAACAGACAATTATCGGAGAATAACCTCACACTTAATCGAGCTGGTCTGGCAAGTCGTTTATATACAAGAGGAAGAGCAATGGTCCCAGCACAGTCCCTTGTGGAACTCCCGACGCTACTTAAACTGGAGCTGAGGCCTTCCCTTCCACCACTACCGTTTGCTCTCTATTCGTCAGGAAAGCCTTCAGCCAGTTAAGTGTAGTACTTTGAATTCCATAGAACTCCAGTTTTGATATGAGTCTGCTATGTGGGACTTTATCAAAGGCTTTAGTGAAATCGAGTATTGCTAGATCCACCTGTCTTTTATTGTTCAGTGCCCCAGCTATGTCGTGAACTGTTAAAATAAGCTGTGTTTCTGTGGATCGCTTTGCTCTGAAACCATGCTGGTAGTCCGTTAGTATATTGTGGCCTTCTAGGTGCTTCATGATATGGCTGTGGATAATGTGTTCCAGTAGTTTACAGGAAATACTGGTGAGTGAAACAGGTCTGTACGTAGTTACTAGGGATCGCTCTATCTCCCTTTTTGAAAGTGGCGCATATATTTGCATCTCTCCAGTCTTTGGGGATTTCTTCTGTGTCAAGCGATTGTTGGAAAATGTTGGTTAAAACAGGTGCGATTTCACTGGCTGTCATTTTGAGGAACCAAGGAGGTATTTGGTCTGGCCCGGATGCTTTGGAGGGATTGAGGCCTTGCAACATTTTTTCAACACCATAAGTAGAAACTTCTATTTGTTCCATAGGATGGCATGTCTGTAGTGTCTTCTTCTGTGAATACACTTTTAAACTGTGAACTGAGTGCCTCTGCTTTTTTTCTCACTGTCACTGATAATGGTACTCCCACCTTTAGAGTGGCTACCCCGACAAGGTCTCTCCTCAGGCCTTTTATGTATGACCAGAATGTTTTGGGTTTGTCAGTTATAGCTTCTCCCAGTATGTTTGCCACGTATTTTGAGTGTGCTGATCTAATGCTTTTCTGAACTTTTTTTTTACTTTCTTATATTTGTTCCAGTCTTCCCTCTTGTCTTAGCTTTATTGTAAAGACGTTGCTTCTTCCGACAGTGCCATCTTAAGTTTCTGTTAAACCAAGGTAGATTGTATCTGCTTGATGTCATTTTACTAGGAATGTGCTTGTTCATTGTGTGCTTCGTTTTGCCTTTGAAGTCATCCCATTTCTGTGTCACTGACATGTCTTTTGTTCTCATGTTAAAGTTTGTTGCATAGTCCTCAAGGTCATTCTTGATAGCCGGCTCGTCAGATTTGGTGCGAATATACACTTTCCTTTTTGGTTTTTTGTTCTGTTTGGGTGACAAGTTTACGTCCACTAGAACCATGTCATGGTCACTTATTCCCGGAACAACTGTGTTTTTTTCAATTATGTTTGGGTTATTAACTAAGACCAGGTCCAAAAGATTACCATTCCTAGTTGGTTCCTGAACTGTTTGGAATAGTCCATGGTTGTCCACTAAGCGTAGTAGTTTCTGTGCCTATCCTGTATGGTTCTGAGCGTTGTCTGTTATCCCAATTTATACCAGGGATGTTAAAATCTCCAAGAATAATTACGTTGTCGGAGTTTATCTTAGTTCCCACTTTATTTATAGAGCTGTCAAGCTCATCCAGACTATTGCCCTGGTCCGACGGCGGCCTGTAGTATATACCAATCATTAGCGGTTTCTTTCCTGCAAGTTGGGTTTGTGTCCAAATGAGCTCACAGTCTGTGTCCAGATCTGGTCTGTGGGTGACAATCAGATCATCCCTGTTTGTCTGAAATACACCACCTCCTGGGCCAGTTTTCTGTCTTTACGGTGTACTATGTAGTTGTCAGGGAATATTTCACTGCTTGATATATTTTCATTGAGCCATGACTCTGTGCCCACTAATATGTCTGGTTTATAAGCGTCAGTCACAGTTGCCAATTCAGCAGTTTTATTTCGAACACTCTGGCAGTTTACCAGCAGGAGTTTAGCCTTGTTCTTTTTGTGGCTATTACATCTAGTGTGAGTTTTCCCCTGCTTTGATCTAAGTGGGGTGGATGTTGCCGCCGGTGTTTCACCTAGTAAACTTGAGTTCAGCGTATCAAATGAATTTACCGAATGGAAGCTGTCATCAGTGATGTCGAACATGTCTGATGCAAAGTTTGGTGTGCCGCAGTCACAGCATATCCATGAGTATGATTTGTGGGTTTCTAATACAGTGTATACCTGGGAACATAACCCAATGCTGGATGTTCTATGAAATCCCATAATTTAAACTGAAATTAGTAAATTTGGGAAAATATGCCCATCAGAAACCCGTTGCCATGGTAACACGAAAAATCACAAACTAAATTTCTTTTTTTTTTACAAAATTGTTGCCAACAATATTTTAACAAAAGTCACCAAGTTTCGTAGTCCTAGCACACGTCGTTCGCCAGTTATACGACGTCAAGGTTGGCGCAGGCACTTTTAGCCCCCCCTGGTCTAGATAGGGTTAAATCATAACGTAAATGCATTATGTTCATGGGGATTAGAATTAGCGATAGCGGGGAAAAGGACTGTGGTTTTGAATTCCGTTCGTGGTGAAGTGGCCACCGCGAAAACCGCGAAGACAAAACCACCGCAAACATTTCAGCAGAGAAAAATCCGAATCTGCCGCAAGTCTACGAAAACCTCGCCTTCCGCACTGGTGTTCCAGTGCTGATTCAATTATCTAAACGGTCTCAGCACTGGTTTTCCAGTGCTGAAATTCTTTCAGCACTCGTTTTCCAGTGCTGATCGGCCTTGTTCCAGTGCTGAAACTCCCTCAGCACTCGTTTTCTAGTGCTGAACTGCCGTCAGCACTCGGTTACCAGTGCTGAAATCCGGGAACAGCTGGGCCGGGCCAGGTCAAATGTCATTCAGCACTGGTTACCCAGTGCTGAAATCGCCGTCAGCACTGGAACCGAGTGCTGATATACAAAAACCTCAACTTTAGCACTGGATTTACCAGTGCTCGGGGACACTTCAGCACAGGAAAACCAGTGCTGTGAAATCTTCAGCACTGGAAAACGAGTGCTGACGTCTTTTCAGCACTGGAAAGATGTTCGAACCAGTGCTGACGTCTTTCCAGCACCAATAATCAGGGCGGCACTAGACGTAAATTCGAAGGTTCAATTGAAGGTAGACGGATATGTATATGTATTTACCTATTGCCCATGTAAAGAAAGCGTCACGCCCATCGATCGCGAGTATTTTCCATTATCCCCGAAGGTAATCGACAAATGAACACTGTGCACACTGTTATAGAGCAGAATATAATCTTACAATACAAAAGGTGATATTTATAATCCCGGTAATCTTTTAGTAGAGCAAATTATTATCGTAATTCCAAATTACTGTAACGGTATTTCTCCTCACTCTCAGCACTCGGTTTTCAGTGTCGAAAACTTGTCAGCACTTGGTTTCCAGTGCTATAAATGTTCGTCAGCACTCGATTTCCAGTGCTGAAGCAGGCGTTTCCAGGGCTGAGAGGGCGTCAGCACTGGAAAACCAGTGCTGACGAACATTCAGCACTGGAGAAGCCATATTCAGCACTGGATTCCAGTGCTGAAAAAGGGGGGTGAGGTTTTCGTAGTTTTGCGAATCTGCCCAATATCCATACAAGAATCTGCGCTCTTCAGAAAGTCCCGGTAGCTGCTACTGGTTAATACGATATAAATTCTGTATATTTACCTGTAGTTATGTAGCCGGTATAACCACCATTTGACAGTACACACCATGGCTAGTTAAGTATTGACTTCACCCTGAGCTGTGCCTTGTTGAAGGTCTCCAACATAGTCCGTTTCCGCCAAGCTGTCCTAGGCTGTTCGTTCCGTCGGAATTCATATGTGGCAAAGTCTTGCCGCTAATCTGTGTGTTGAATTGGGACCAGCGTTTCTTTGTAACTTGTCCCAAAACAGACGCGCTGAAAACTATATTCTAGTAACATCCCTAAAATATACGGATTGTCTGTGTGTCTGTCAACACGATAACTTAAGAACAACTGAAAGAATTGGCCTCATATTCAGTGCGTTGGTAAAGTGTGACAAACGCCAGAAAGATTTTGGACCCCTAGCGGCTTTCCTTGGTAATGCAGCAAAACTTCAGTTTTGATACCTCGTGTTCTGAACAAGCCACGATCACGATTTTAGTGTGTTATCTCTTGTTTTCAAAAGCCATGATCACGATTTAGTGTATTATCTCTTGTTATCAAAAGAATTCCGAAGAGGATAACTCAAGATAGAATTAACGGTTTTCATGACTTTTGGTTTCTGGGTAGCTTTAACAAAGATGTACAAAATGAAATGCAAATTAAGCAAATTATGAGGTTATTTGCATATCTAATGATAATATTCTACCATAGCAGTTTTTCCTGACATGATACGAATGACAGGTAATTTTCAAGGTCAGGCCAAGTAGGGGCAAGTTTCAGCCCGTATCATTGATTTTCTGGAACTGCAGGCGAATTATCTTTCTTATCAAAATATTCCGAAGAGGATTACTGACGAAAGGAACGACAGATTTCAATTATTTTAGGCTTGCAGGTAGATACTGTGATATGCATGTTTGGCAAATGGATACTTTATTTGTATAATTAACGAGGGAGGTATATAATTACATGTTTTTCATTACTGGAATAAGAAACTTTGTAGACTTAATGTGATCTAAGCTAAAATTAAAGCATATGTGCGATGTCGTAATTTAGAAAGTGTTAGACGCAGTGACCATCCTAAGGTTAGATTTATACCTAGTTCTGGACAACATATTGACAAAAACCCAAAACCCTAGCGTGTATAGTGGACAATTTAGATTTAATGACCAATGTCTTCATTACGTTCTGAAAACACTATCCCTACAGGTACACATTCGGGTGTTAAACATTACCAGCGATGGTCAACTCTGTCAGCTGCACATTGAGAGGTTTTCCCAGCATGCAAATGGTAAGAAGTTAGAACCGTTACATTTGTAGTCGTGGTAATTTGATGTCCTATAAAGTCATGTTTACTGAATTCTATAAATGGCATTAACAGAGGAGCCAAACGGAGATAAACTTTCAAACGTTTGGGAAAAAGTGGAAATCTAAGTGATCAGGAAGGTCAAAACGATTAAAACATATAGCACGTTATGCATGTACTTGACAATATTTGTAAATATCTTCATTTTTAACCTTGTTATTTTCTCCTTCATTGTTAAATGCAGTGTAAGTCTTTTCCTATTCTTAATTTGTACGGCATCACTTTGTTAATTCGCAGCTGCTTGACCAGCGTTACATTTTGTAGATTGTGTTCTTAATCAATGCACGCAAATATGCCGCCGGAATAGTCGAATCAACTGGTCTAGGCGTAACAATTGCCAATTTTGTCTACTTTCCAACATAAATCATTGTCTACCTGGTAAACGATAGCAAAAACTTCCTATTATAGTCCATTATCAACTGGAACATGTAGGAGTGGCTGTTGTAAAAACGACCTTGTAATCTTTTCCTTGCAGGAAAGAATGATCATTCCAGGCATTGGGACATGTCAAGATGGTGAGTTTCCTAAGTCTTCAAGTTATATTTTCCTTTCTTACCGCGGTTTATTTATCCATCTACGAGTTACTTAGATATGATCGTTGGAGGGAAGAGGTAGCCATGAAGATGGAGAGTTGTACGCATTTATGTTGCTTTAAAAAGGAGAATAACAGCGCAGCTAGTGTTGTAATGAGATTGACGTCATTGCAGCACCGCCCCGAAAGTTGAGTGCAAACAAAGCAACATGACACTGACATACATACAAAAAGGTAATTTAAAAGGGAATGGCAACTATACTCAATTTACTTTTACTCTCAAGCTATTCTGATTTTACTTCTTTTCCGCATGCTGCGGAAGACATTTCAATGTAATGTATGTTTTATGCATATATATCTAGCATTACCTGTAGCCTAATATCTTTTTAGGAATTTACATCTTTGTTGAACAAGGTCACAGAGAGATGTTCTATGTGTAAATTTTCTCTTCCGTCAGGTTTTCCTTCCTGTTCTCGCACCATGGGGAGGTTACTGAAGTTTTTCATCCGACTGACGAAGATCTCGAGGTGCTCAACATCAAGAAGGCGCTGGTGGGAACGTTGTCTGCAAGGCTCCATGCCAGTGACAAGGTCTGTTGTTTTGTAGTAATTTATTACTCCCTTATTTGTTCAAGCTGTGGTCAACTTGGCGGACTTTAACCCCGTGTGAGCAAATAACGAACTCAAAAAGCACCGGTGAGCACAAAAGCGACACAGGCGTCAGTAAATAGACTGCACTATTGTTGTACAATCTAAGAGTCATTGCACGAAAAAAACAAGGCAAAACCAGGCAGAAGATGTCGGCCAAATCAGCTCATTCCTTGTAGGTGTGATAGGTATGTGGAACTAGGAACGTCCATATAGTTAAAAACATTCAGGTATTTTCGTTAAGGAGTTCGGGGAGTCTCCTCAGAGATCATGTGTAATCCAACAATTTATGGCTGAAAATTACTAAAACGATGGCTATCCTGGTTAATCCGATAAAGGCAAATCTGGTAAGAGCAACATCTACTTATTCAAAACAATCGTAGTCTAATTGGGCCATACAAAGCGAGCCGTGACAGGGGTCTTCAGGGATTGTTCGGGTTTGAGGCTATAGTAAATCGGATTATTATATTGCGCTATGGATATTAGTCAGGGCACATCATAGTTTAGTTAAAGGTTGTTTGTGAACCATCTATCATTCTAATATGACTTGTAGATTGTTAAGAATATTTTCATTTTTGGTGTATCTTTAAGGTTCTTAAAGAAGGCCGGATTTGGCTGTACCAACTGAATGAAACAGGACATGAAGGTATGTGGACCTTTTTAACGCTTGTGCAATCTTTATTTTCCAGATTTGTAGATGTAAAATATAATGAATGAAAAAAAAGTAAATTTGAATTCCATGTCAAAATTAAACATGATTCATACCATAGAGCAACCATAAAATAAATATAGCTACATTCATTGTTATATATTCATTTTTAACGGTGATACAATCGATTTATACCTTTCATCTGCCCCTGTCAGGAGACCATACATCAACGTACAAAGTGAACCCCACACAGGAAGGACTGGTGTTTCACAGAACCAAACATGGACACGTTGTGGAGAATGCAAAAGCTAAACATGAGAAGGTATTCGACATCTGTTGTCTGTATAACCTATATCATTAAAAAACTTTCATCAGTAAATACTATATTTATAATGTCAATTGTACCTTTGGCTTTACCATGGCTAGTCTTTTATAGTAGTCTCCAGCTAGCGGGGTAGTCCTGGCTTCCAAATAAATTGAATCAAATCATTTGTAGCTGCATCTGAGTACTGTTACTGACATCACTGTTTTCGTCTTAAGAACATGGGACAGTCGGTGAAATTTTAGCCTCAGATATCCGAGTGTTCAACTGACATTTATTCCAAAGATATTTTTTTTAAATCTATAGAATAGAGTCCATTCCAAGACACAATGAGGGGTTTTAGGTGATATTTGTAATAAGTTTGAATTATTTTGAATAAAAGAATATCTAAGCCACAAAAACTGAGTTTTTTTCAAAAAAATGATTAAGAAAATATTAATCTATTGGAATTCTTTTGAATATTTTAGAAAGATTTTGAAAGTAACTGTACAAAAATATCTTTATTTAGAATAATTGTCAAACTTCTGTGTGATTCTTTCACATTTACAAATATTTACAAATAGTTATAATCTTTGCCAAATGGCAGAATTAGTTTATTGCCCCCATAAAAGTAAGCCCTATTGTTGCCTCTGTATATTTTTAGATTTCACTGCTGGGCACTGGTGGGCCCTTTGTGGTGGGCCATTGTTGCATGACACCCAACCATACTTTGCAAGGATGCGTGAATTACTATCTTACCAGCCCACTGACCCATTCACAAAATGTTACAAAAAATGGTTGAAAATTGTAAATAATGGTAGAATGCTGTTATTATTATTTACAAATCATTAGAAGTATCCAATTCCACATCATTTATATCTCCAGTTTTACAGAACCGGGGAAATATTTATAAAGTTGAAACAGTGTTAAAAATATTTCTGAATTATCAAATGTCCTGGACATATAATTACAAAGCTTTAAAATCAATTATAAACAAAGGCAACAAACATCCGCACGTGGAATTGACTCTATAAAAAAAAGATAAGCCGTTATGTTGTTCGGATATATAATCTTTAATCGGAAATTTAGTCCTTCAGTTAGCTGATGATATTGGCGAGTTTATGAATTTGAATTAAAAACCTACCATTGATCAAGCAAGTTGTAATTCGTTTAATTTCTTTGCAGAAAATAACCTACAGCTCGGAGCTCGGTGTTGCACGAACTGTTCTCGTCGACGAAGCCTTCACTGCTCCAAGGGAAACCCCGAAGGGGTAATTTGTGTAGTATTACTTTTATTTACATATGGCAAATATATCTGTAGCACATGCATATATTTTCCTACATGTAAGTGAGTGAAGTGAGTAGACAAATTGCTTTTAATATGATTCTATAAGGGTTTGTTTTTTACAATCTTGTTGGTAGGTTCGACCCCAGAGCCGGTTTACCAGGAGATCCAGACAAACATCGACAGCTACAAGGAGACCAGTTCGGTAAGTTGAAAATGCAAAAGCGACACAGTGGAAATACCTACTCTCTTAGTCTTAATCCAATAATTTCTTGACCTCATATTTTACAAAAAAACTTCAAATAACCATTAAAAGATTCCCACTATTCCATTGTGTACTGTTTATTTTTTTACTGTTTATTTTTTTACCAGTCATCCACATACTTTGACACCCTTCAGTAATTTCGTCAGTAGTTTATATACAATGAATATAATTGCAATTGGCTAATAATTCCCTTGATTTCGATTATGATGTATTTACGATTGATATTACTCTTACATAACAGTTAACATATCTGTTCATATCCAACCCTATAGTTTTATATGTACATATGTGTGTCCAAATACTTCGCATATACGGATAAGTTTACCTAGTATTTCTATTTTTGTTGTATCTTTCTGTGTTATATGTGCACATTATAATTAGTGTTTGAAAAGTTTGACACATTAATATTTACAAGTCATATTGTATACCATAATAAACAAAGGACTAAAAATTATCATCATTTTCTTAGAAATAGATTTGACATTCTGTAACTGTTACAGAACTTCCCGTCATGCATGCGAACTCCTCCAGTCAGATGACCCTGGTTGGGATGAAACCGTTTGCTGACGCTGTGACTCCACCCTCCAACCTCACTAACGGATCTATCATCATCACTCATGTAAAAATGACATTTTTCTCATAAAATTCTCTGAAATTATGTTTGTTAATGTTTAGAAAACAAGGCTTCATAATTTGTTTAATATATTTTTTTCTTACTTTAGCCGAAGCTGCCTGCGCTGAACCTTACACAAATAAAGGACGCCATCCTTGGAAATTTGACATGTGTCAGAAACCACAACAGAAAGGAAGGTATGTTATTTGAAAGCTTAAGTTAGTGGCAACTTAGAATAAGAGCAAGAGATTAGATGTATGCTAAAGTTTTAATGCCACGCAACAGCTAATATATGTTAAGGCCGATCCCAGTTTCCGTAACACCTCTTTTTTACCGTATCATACTTCAATTAAGCTAATTGAACAATGGGTTCTATAGTACGCAGTAGGTATATGGAAATGATTACAAAGCACGGAGTAAGGTTTAAATTATTAAAAACATTTCATCTTTTTCAGAATCAATGCAAAGACAGCAATGCTTCTTTCAACTTTTCGCTCTGATGGACCGTTTGTCTGAAGATGACCTTGGCATCCTAGTACATCAACATGTCAAGGTCAACTACTCAGACTCCGTTGAAGAGGAAAACTGCAACATCATGGTGGACGCCCTCGGTAGTCTCGGTAGTGCAGCAGCCCAGCGGCTCCTTACTAAAACTGTTCTACAGGTCAGGGGGGCCTCAGCTCAACTCATACAGCGGATGCTGATCAGTTTTGTGACAATGAAAACCCCACCTGTCAAGGTAAATATACGTATTTATGATTTTTTTAATGTATGTATGGTATCATGTATGTTAGCTTATGGACCGAATATGTATCAGTATCAAAATAGTTCTAACTTTGTTATCTACACTGTCTACGCAGCATTTGTTTCCCTCGATAGTTCTGGTGAATCCTTTTTGTACTCGATATTTTCCATATGTTTCATTATTTTATATCATGTTTGTCTGCCGTGCAATTGCCGACGTGGTTGAGTTCAAGGCCAATTTGTCCTCAACCTATCTTACTATGATTTTCAGGAATTCGTAATGGCACTGGAGGAACTGTGCTTTGCGACAAAAATTGAATTTGAAGGTAGGACGTAGAGCATAATTGTTGATGATATTGTTAATCGAAATAAATCTTTAAAAAACAGTTCAAACATACATGTATTAAAATGCATGGCTAATGTTTGATTTAAAACAGATCATTTTGAAAACAAAGTCACTAAAGCCCCATTACAAGGGCATTAACTAAAGATCTATTTTTCTACAGGATCGAATTTAGCTTTATATGAATTCTCTTTTCGGGGACCATACTAAATACAGTCACCTAAACTGGCGGTTTATTTGTCTAATACCCAGTAAAAATGATTCCGTTTTCTGACTCAGATCCTAAGGATGAGTGGATAGTCCACAGCACCGCTGTTCTCATCCTCGGAGTTGTCGCCGACCGTCTGAAGGAAACGGACAAGGAGAGAGCAAAAAGCCTTGTGGGAAAACTGGAGGACAGCGTAGGAATACATGGTAAGTGTTTTTTCTTAAGGTTCAATTTTATCTTAAACATAAAAGTTTTACAAGAGAGAAGTAATACCAAGCTAAAATGTAGTTCATCGTTTAGTAGAATATCATAGCTCTGGTGATATATTTCCTCAACATTATCATAGACCCGTGGCATCACCGACATCTGCGATCCACCTTGACCGATGACGAAATAAACAAACATTACCATCACAAAGCCACTCTCCTGGAGTCCCTCGGCAATGCTGAGTTTGACAGCTCGTTTGACCACCTCCTGTCTTACATCAACAACACGGACAGTCCACCACTGCTGCGGAGAAGCGCGCTGTCCGCGATTAGGAAGTATGACCACCATGAGGTGAGGCAGCATTTAGTTGATTTAGTTTACCAAGAACGGATCACTGTTGATCTAATTATGGGGTGTCTATCTAACCTTCATCTTGCATTTGTGTTTTTAACGTGTCCTATTTGTGTTTTTGTGCGAAATAAAGATGATGTTGTACATTATCCGTCTAAGCTCAAGACCAAACAAGACATATGTTGTCAATATTGCTAAAAAGTGTATAACGAGGGCACACTAAGCTGGCACGCGCACTAACATGGCACAGATTTTTAACCGATCTAATTTTGTCGCCACTGACTATGCTGATTATAAAGGTAAGTCATCATAAAGGTAAATCAACCAAGCCCATTCATATAGATGTAAATTTTATTCTTGATATACTTTTATGTCAATTTCCTGTCGTATCAAACTATATGATTTCTTAACAATGATGGTAGCACCGGATTATTATGGTCACTAAATTTAATCGACCTGTGCGAATAGCACAATTACCATACAAAAAAAATAAGGCTTTACAAAACAGGGTCTTAAAATGTTTGTTGACTAGAAGACTAACCCTTGAAAAACAACTTTAATATCGCTGCCGCTGTTTCCCGCAGTTTGGCCATGAAGATGGTAGGCTATCGAACGCCAAAAGTATTCATTTCACTTTATAACATATGATTCGTAACGTCTATGAACATGAAACTTTTGAAGAGCTGTCAAGAAACTGTCCCAATAAGTACACGAGTTTTAGTGATGTTGGCATTATCGTTTGCCGTAATGGTTCTGTTAGTCGGGCGGCCGCATTCAGTGCATCTAGCCCATTTCCTGTAATAAGCTAGATTGTAAAAGGCACAGCTCTCCTGACGTCACAATTTTACTCAAAATATATGATTGAATTAAATGATTGGTTTTGTTTACTTTAATCATCAACTGCTAAAGAGTTTATGCACAGTATAGATGTTATTCTTTTTAAAGTTTGTTCTTCAAATAAGTGTGTTAAAGGTTCATTCATTAAAACTGGATTACTCTATGGCAACCTACGATTGAGCGCTGCTAGTTCGAGTGCGTCCCCCTTCACACTTCTCCATGCGTAGTTTTCTTCAATTGTAGTATATGTGTGGTGTTGAAAAATATCCGGTACGTCAGCAATATAAAAAGCACAGACACTGTCTCATGTCTTTTTTGTTGGCAACGCAATACCAGTGCTAATGATTTGTCAAGTCACTAGCTCTAGAATTTATTATAGAGGCATTATCGCTGATTTAGACCAAAGATGCAATCTTTACCTTCGCCAAGAAGGTTACATAGTCGGTTAAGGCCTCATGTTGTGTCCCTATATGTAGGTCAACAGCATATAACTCGAGAAGCTCTGTATGGATTTTAATGATATTTGGTATTTGAGTAGCGGTTGAGGACAGGAAGGTCGTTTTCGAAAATGGCGTAGCCTTTTTCCGTCAGGACGGTAGTGAGCCAAATATGTGCGTCCGCTTTCTTGTGAACAACTCAAGAAGCCTTGAATGGATTCTGATAATATTTGGTAGGTGGGTGGGGGTCAGGAAAACGAAGGTAAGGTTCAATAAAGGGCACCCTAGTGGCTGCATGAGGTTCTGCAGCAAAACGTTTAATTTTGACATCTCCTGTTCTGGACATGCTATGGTCGTGATTTTTTAGTGGTAGATAGCCTGTGATTGCCTACAATGTAATGCTCATTATGCAAATCAAAAGCTAAATTGCATAATTAATGAGAAAAGTTCATAAATCCACTGAATTCCATGATAGGACTTTCAAACTTGTCACATACATGGCTGAGAAAGAGAATGTCCAATACATATTAATTGTGCCAATGACGACCTCATTTATATAATTAATGAGAAAAGAAGAGCATGTTGACGGATCATCATGATTTTTGGTATGTAGATAACCTAAGTGAACACTTACAAAGTGGGATCCTTATTACTAGTATGCAAATTAACAGCAAATTTACGTAATTTATGAGGAAAGTTTACATATCCACTGCATTCCATGATAGGACATTCAAACTTGCCATATAACGTAACTGAGATAATTAAAAGAAGCTTTTTGTTTGGTTGGGTTTTTGGGGAACACATGTTCAAGCAGTCGTTTGCTATTGGGGTAGGTACTCTTTAGTAATACATGAATAAGATCTTAAAGTCTTGAATAAAGGCATGATTATTTGGCGAAGGGATGTGTTTGTGGAATTGTAGTTTTTATTTGCACATTTGCAAGGGCTACCCTGCAATACATTTTCAAAATATTCCTGATATCATTTTATCAATATTAAATTTTGAATTGTTGCCGATTATGTTAAAGCTTAAAAATTCCTGTCTTCCAGGCCGCGAGTCTTCTCCTGGACAGCGCCCTGTTTGATGAGGAGGAGCATGTCCGCTACCACGCTGCTCTTCAGTACCAAAGGCATCCCAAAGCGCTCAACCTGCTGAAGATAAAACAGAGCATGGCAAATGGGTAAATTATGTTTTGTTATCCCATTTAGTTTTTAAACTCTAATTCTTACAAAAAATCCCAAAGTGTACCGATGAAACACAGAGATTAGATTTTTACACTCAGGCACTAGATAATGATATTGTACGTTTTAGGTCCATCAGCATTGACCACTATCTTGATGACCTGGAAAGAAATTCTCATCTCCGGCAGCGCAGAGGTGTTAAAGGAATATTTGACGTAAGCAAAGTTTTGATGCATACTACTTAGGTTGGCTAATTGTTTTATCTTGCTTTAACCTAAGGTAAAAGTTGAAGAGCATGTTCACATTTAATTGTAATTGTAATTTACAACTACTGAACAAGAGGATAAATTCAAGAGAAAAACCCATTGTAAAAAAATATAATAATAACAATAATAATAAAAATAATCCATTCTCTGTCATTAATATATAGCCTCTACCAGGCTCCGCGGATCGGTGGAGAGTAAAAGTACTCTTCTGGCCGGCTAACCCCCCTCTATTTGTCCAATTTCTACATTCAGATCACCGATCCGTGGAGCCTGGTAGAGGATAATAAATATATGAAAGTGAAATATGGATTGATTGATTGATTGAATGATTGATTGATTAAGAAATGTATACATCTATACATATATGTATATATATATATATCAACATTTCCATATCCCACAATATTACAGCACTCTCTTGGTATTCTCATAAGGTTACTAATACCTAAATCGACTCGCTTCTCTAGTGACACATTGGGAAGCAAGCCTTTTCCATTCAGGGCGGTTTTGGGACAAGTTTGTTATCAATCCTGTGATATATACAAGTAACTTAGTTGAGCAATGCAATTCGAGACATCTTTCAATGTGTCTTTTTCTTTAAAGAGAGGTTACGGTTATACATACTTTGGTTATATGCATTGTTGTTTTTCAGCCAATCGAGTTGTGCCTGAATTTGCCAGGAATAGACTGGCAGAAGAAGATTGGAACAAATGATATCGGAGCAGAATTTGGCCTCGTTGTTAGAAACATTTTTGACTTTAACATAGGTAAGTTTTTGAGATGCGTCGTGACTGTGATCTTGATATAATGATATAAACGTTATGCATTTATGGAATGATTGAATAAGTGATTTATGGAATATTACTATTGTTTCGTGATGGCACCGCAGCGGTCTTAATTTTAAAAGGAAGACAAATCATTTTTTTGGTAAGATTCGCAACCTCTTTATTGTGATAATTTCGAACCATATGTTGAGCATATGTTGAGATTGACAAACCTATAGTTTCCTGACTGCCTCACTTTGTTTAGAGTCCTACCCAATGTCTTATACTTAGAAACACATATTACTGTTAAAACATTATGTTGCCTCCCTAGGCCTATTAACCGCCATTTAATCGCAAGTAATGTTAAAAAAGCAATGTATACCATAAAACTGTGACAATTACAGGTACCTACGCATGTCCTAATGGAGATGCATGCATGATGATGTTCTGGTAATCAGCCTTTCCTAATGAGTGTGTGTAGAAAAGGCAGCAAACGGCCGTTGATATTTTTTTATCTTACTGACT
>NC_049992.1:21087272-21091577 GCF_000003815.2 Branchiostoma floridae | reverse complement strand
GGGAAGATTTTGACTTCATTGATGCTGGAATCTGCTTCAGAGGTGGCATCAAGTACGAGATCAACATCCTACAGGCAAGTGCAGGGTATCTTTACAACAAAAACTATTTAGAAGCTACTTTGTAAATCTGCATGTGTACTTTGTTTTTTGGACGCTGCCTTAGCTTTGCTAAACCGAACATACCCCTTGCCAAGGCAAGGGTTCACTGGCATTGCGACTCAAAAGAGACATAAGCCAAACTGCCCGAAAGTCAAAACTAATGAAATGACCGGTACACATTATTAAAATCGAGTATACTGTAGAGACCCGCCTTGTCGAGTTGTATTTTTCCAACATAGTCTGTCCAACCAGTTTCAATGTCAGTTGAATTTATATTTGATGAAATCGTGAATACACTGCGTGCTAATTATGGCATGATTTAAAAAAATAATACGATACATTGGTTTTGATTGGCAATAAACTCACTAGTATCCTATTGAAGTGATATTATCATCTTGTAAAGCATAAAAGTATAAACGAGTGTATAGTTTAGGGTTGATAACCTGCCCCGAGGTGTATATGGTGTCATAACGCCTTCGCTTCGCTCACTCTGTCGTTTTATTCTGTGGTTATAGGAAAGGACCAGGCGTTATGACCTTCTAATTAGTCCGCCGCGCCCGGCTATATGATAATACTAGTTTTGCAAGAAGGCATGGCTGAATGAAGATCTGTTGGTTACTTTACAGGATTTCTCGTTTGATGAACTGCTGGAGCTGATCAACATATGGTTTAAAGACGTGCCAGGGGTGATAAGTGACATCATAGACACAGTGAAAACATTTCAGCGTCTTTTTGATACTCTGTCCGAAACTACGCCGCAGGAACTTTTCCAAAGCATCATTGATTCAGTACAAAACCTTCCTGACATAATACAAGGCATGGCAAGGTACGTATGCATTTCTCATTGAGTCATGAATTACGTTCATGTCTTATAAACGGTCAAGCCATTTACTACAAGATAAAATGTATATTCTTTTTAACAGACAGGCGAGTGAGACCTGGGAAAAAGTCGCCGCATATGACAACTTGCCAAGTTTTATCGAAGAGACAAGGCAGGTCATGCTTAGAGTGAACGCAGTGTTCACTGAAGTGAAGAATGATGCCAAGAATCTTTTCAGTGTAAGTTATTTTTAACAATATTATATTCTTTTATTGTCGTATATACGTAATGCGAAAATGTTCATTTTAAATGAATCTCTTATATTGCCTATGTTGACTAAACAAAAAAATGAGTACACAACTAATATTCTGATCGCAAACTATCTTAAATATTGTAATAGAAGCAGGGAATACATGTCTGGTGTTATAATATTGTGTCAATTTTATTCATAGTTAAAGTCACCTCGTTTGAAATTTCATGTGCAGTTTTACTTTATTTTATAGAAAACAGTCTTTCAAATGTTCTTAGTGCAAACTTTGTAGAAGAAAGGAGGAGTAGTTATCAATGCGTCTTTTGCAGGGCATTCAAGACTCTGCCATCGTGGTCATCCCTTGGGCAGTCGAGCAGATCTGGCAGGGCTTGGAGACAATATTTCAGGAGGTTCCTAAACTCATCAAGTCTCCACAGACGGCTATTGCTAACATTGTAAAGGCAGTGTACAAGTATGTCTCATCCATTATTATCGGAGTATGATGTTTAACTAGAATCAAACATGGCAACACAACAACCTAATCATTTTGGCTTTAGTGTGTAAATAAGTATGATACCTGTCACATATAAATATATTAAAAAGATGAGACACTTTAAAACACAAATTGCTCAAGCATATGCTCTCTTGCACTTGCTACCGCTTGCTCCTAAGACACACACACACATACATACACACAAAAATCAGACATATTCTCAGACATACGCATACACACACACACACACACACACACACACACACACACACACACACGAGCACATACGAGTATGCATACATAGTACACACGTTTTCGCACACACAGTGATAAAAAGAAGATACACTATTAAGGTGTGGTTAATAAAACATCAATCAATGTACTAATTGATAAAAGAGTAAGGTGTGAGTTTATTGATATCGCCCCCATTAATAAGGCATGATGTATATTTTTTACAGTCGTATTACCCTTGCCACTTACATCATGACCTCAATGAAAAACGGCATGCATGCCGGTTTGGGCTTTCATAAGTAAACAAAGGTTCAAACAAAAATTAAACATGGTTTGACGTTCCGTCTTTTGTTATTCCAGTATCTACAAGGCGGTAATGGCTCTGATTGACGTCAAGGATCTTACCAATGACGTCTTCTCGTTTACGGAAGGTTTGTTAAACTCTTTGAACAAAACAAACGCCGTCTCCCATAAGACCTCACCCATCGGGATTAGTTGTTTGAGGAGGGAATTGCATTTATCTGCATGGGCAGACACACGTTTTGATTTATAGTAAAACTACTTGCGTCTAACAGATACAGAATAGAAAAAAATTCCATTAATTATGTAGATGATGCAAGGGGTTAATTGTTTGGTCTTCGTCTGTCTAACATAAATCCCATTTGCTGCATCGTTATCATGTCATTTTTTGTATTCAACTAAATTTTGTACGTTTTCATTGTTTTTATCATTTCACAACAGGAATGCAGCCTTTCCTGTTAAAGGTCGGTGACGAAATACAGGAGTTGTTTGACGACTTCATGCGAGTGTGGAATCTGTTTCAAAAAGAGGCTCCGGAATGGATAGAAGGGTTTGGAGAACATACGGACGGAGTGTTGGAAGACGCTTTTGGCAACATGGTATGTTAGACTTGCATCAAAATAAGAAAAAAATCTATCAATAGCACTTCTATAATCTGATGCAAGCAAAACAAATACAAAAAGGGGAAAAACACAATCTGTACGTTTGGTATTAATGTTAATATGAGGTTAACTCAACTAAGGTTAAACATCCAGCAAAATCTGATCCAGTTACTTAAGTAACATGTTGTTTGGTGTAATTTAAGGTGAAAATTTCATTCAAATGTTAAGCAAGCTTCAAATAACTAATTTTTGCTGTCAATGATTTGTTTAGAAATCATCCAGAAACGAAGTAGTCCGCGTGGTGAATGAAGCTTTAGGGGTACTACAGGAGCCTCTAGAGAAAATCGGAAAGCTAGTTGGACCTTTCCTGGATGCCTACGAGTCAACAGTCGGCACTATCAAGTCTATACAGAAATGTTTTGAGTCATTGAAAAAAGGGTATGTAGACAATTTAAATCAATTACATCTTGGATACAGTTTTCTGAGTGTAGCAAGTACAATAAAATTTTCTGATGTAAAAGCATCGTCTTTTTTTCTAATAATGAGACTCATAATTCTTTGTTCTTGGTTATATATGTTTCTCGTTGTGTAGTTTGGTTAGTGTTGTCGATGCTGTTTTTGTACCATATTCCAGATAGTGACTACAGAATTGAAAGGTGTTTTATGCGACAGGCTCACTCCTATTGAGCCTAACATTAATATGGTAACGTGTGATACTTAAATGTTATTTTAGGTACGAAACTGCACGAGGACTCATACAAAAAATCTTTGGACCAAAGGCGTCAATGAAATTCCCCAAGCAGAAGCTGGATCCTGAAACATGCGGAGGCGGCCTGTATCCCAGTAGAGCAGTCGGCCAAACAAGATACGCCAGTCAAGGCATCGACCTGATACTAGCTAAAGATGAGGAGGTAAGGTATCTATTTCCCTGGTAATGTTACGAGTATTTGTTTGTATCCCATGCATATATGAAAGCTAAGATGAAGGATGGGTGCAAGATGGGTGTATACTTGTATATAAAATCTGCATGTTTCAATTTTACTATCAATGTGCACACTTCTCTCTCTCTTTTCCTCCCTCCCTCCCCCCTCTCTCTCTCTCTATATATATATATAGTTTTAAATGTTTACCTTTATCTATATTTCAAAGGTTGTTGCACCGTTTGCGGGGAAGATTACCTCTGTCGAACAACAGAGCATCTCTATCCTTACAGAAGAGATAAACGGCATGGAGGCAGTAGTAGAGGGCATCGACGTTAAAGATACCATCAAAATTGGACAAAGGGTACTACTTTATTACAATTAAAACGTTTAGAATTCCTTGAAATTACGCAACATTTGTGTTGGAAGAAAGTCAGCGTTGTACTACGAGTAATATCAACACAGATGAGCTTTTATGATAATGACTTGTTCAATTTGCACTGCAGTTAGGAGTTATTGTTGTAAAAATAGTTCTATAACAATAATAAATAATTGGAACAAATAGTTCCCATCGGAAAGAATTGACATGT
>NC_049992.1:21039123-21087172 GCF_000003815.2 Branchiostoma floridae | reverse complement strand
TGTCACCGACTTGAGCCGGCCTATAGATTCATAAAAGCGATAAGATTAGGTCATTTGGTTGAGAAAGGTGGAGTCTAGATTAAAGGGATTCGATATGACATTGTGCTTTTGTATGTAGCTTACGAACAAAAATCGATTCTCATCCAGTATTGACTGCTGAGCTGTGAATCAGTATCCTGACATTGAGCAACAATGATTTATCGCGGTTCTAATCGCTTAAATATCCCATAGACATTGTTTGACATTGACAAATAATAAAAGTGAACCAGTCATTTTCGTAAAGAAGGGAAAGAAGACGACAATGGTCGGCTCTTGAAAAAACGTGGTTGAGAAGAAAGACCTTTGCTATACAGGTATTTCTTGTTTCATCATACAGGTTCATAAAGGAGATGCCATTGGTACAGCAGGCTCTACAGGTTGCGTAAACAATACCATCCACTTTGCGATCAGGGAAAATGGAACAATCAACTATGTGGATCCCACCAAATACGTGCCTCCTCCAGGAATAATGAAAGAAGACGAACAACCAGGATGGATTCAGGAATGTGACAGATACTGGCTAACGTTTATGGTGAGGT
Organism: Branchiostoma floridae; assembly: GCF_000003815.2. Taxonomy (NCBI): domain Eukaryota; kingdom Metazoa; phylum Chordata; class Leptocardii; order Amphioxiformes; family Branchiostomatidae; genus Branchiostoma; species Branchiostoma floridae. The sequence continues at coordinate 21,086,594 of NC_049992.1, read as the reverse complement.
TTTTGCTCATACTGAACAGGCAACTTCAAATAATGCTTCGCAATAAGTGGCAGTATGTGATATAAGATCTACAACATATAACTTGAGGAGTTTTAACACCCCCACATAACTGCTTCAGCTTTTCCCCCTACCCGTTCACCTTTCCCACGGACTTCCCCTTAACCCCCGCTGAACTTCATCTGTTCCCCCGACCTTCCTCTTTACCCCTAATGGCCGCCGTTAACCCGAATTGCGCGTAGTCGACACGAAAATCGTTCGGAAAGGACAATAACGGCTGCGCCACGTAACATGATTCTGGGCCACCTCTCTGTCATGTGGCGTTTCACAACTCCTTCCCAGTCTGAACTGAAAAGCCACGAGCCGTCAGCAGCACGTCGTTTGAGGCGCTCCACCGCTACATAGTCCGAGCTTCCTGCAGGCTGGGTGGCGGACCGCTTGAGGCCGGTGTTTTGTGGCGTTCCAGAAAACTATTAGACTTGGCTACAAATTAAGAATCTGCCCCGTGTTTACTACTCATTTTTCAGGAGGTATAAATCAAAGAACGTATAATTCGATGATATCAGGTAGGGAGTATATAAACATTTCATAGTAGTATGTTATCAGAAATGTGTATTTTTAGCCTCCTTCGCAGACTGGCTGGCTTTTAATTATGGGGGGGGGGGCTGGTTCGGCACTACTTGAAAGCATTAAAGACTTCTTTTTTTACAGCACTAGTGTGGCAAGTATTTGTCTTGAATACTAAGTATACAGCCGTAGTCAAGCTTTTATGGGTGGGGAAATATACCAAGTTTCTTGTAAATGCAATGGTGAATTGATGGTATCAATGTAGTATGGAAATGAACCAATACAAAGACAGAGAATGAGTACACTAAGAGTTGGAGACGTTCCGTGCATGCAGTATTTCAAGTTTTCTCTTGATGTAACAGATCTTTATTTGCACGTAAAATGTCGGCTGCGGCGTTTTTATTACGTCACGTCACGTATGCTGTGGTTTCGGGTAACGTGTGTCTGTTGTGTATGTGTACAGTGTGACTCAGGGAAGTGTGGCTGGATCTTTGATCTTTGATATATGGCATGCAGAACGTGCACGAACACAGTCGAAATGCAGCAGGGCGTGCATGATACACTTAGAAGTAACAAGAAATGTATAACTAGTGCTCATGATATCGTTTGGCTGTCACTTGGTACCAAGGTACCGTAAACAGACACATATTGAGTATGTACTGTATCTTTATCTACATTACCGAAATGTTGGTCGGGTCGAAGCAGTGCTTATTCACGAGCGCGGTCCCGCTACTCGGATCGAAACGGGGACTTTTACCTAGTATTTTCCAACCTGAGCCGGTGTGTTCTGGGCTCTCGGGGTAACCATATCGATGCGGAACTTAGCGAGTCGCCCGATCGCCATAGCACAGCACGCCGGCCGGTCCGACCTCAAGCGGACCAGCATGCAGGAAGCTATGTAGCGGTGGAGCGCCACAAACGACGTGCTGCTGACGGCTCGTGGCTTTTCAGTTCAGACTGGGAAGGAGTTGTGAAACGCCACATGACAGAGAGGTGGCCCAGAATGTGTCCTAGAGAATAGAGTATTTCATGTTCCGTGGCGCAGCCGTTATTGTCCTTTCTGAACGATTTTCGTGTCGACTACGCGCAATTGGGGTTGACAGCGGCCATTGGGGGCAAAGAGAAATTGCGGGGGAACAGCGGAATTACACCGGGGGTAAAGATGAAGGACGGGGGCACAGATGAAGTACAGCGGGGGTCAAGGGGAAGTCTGGGGGAAAAGGTGAACGGGTAGGGGAAAAGCTGAAGGAGTTAGGTGGGGGTGTTTAATGGACCTTGTAGATAACATCACTCGGAAAGTTGCGGGTTGACCTATTGGTGATATGTAGTGGTTATGGAAAGGAAATTCAAGTTTGAAAATGATTTGCCTGGCAAAGAGCTTTGTATTTTTGAATGTTTGTACACAACAAAACTCAAGAAGTATAATATAAGTGATATATGATAGGTGTGTATTGGTTGTGAAATGGAAGGTCATCTTTGAAAATAGTTTCCCTGGCGTTTTCATGAGGTACTGCAGTGGGCTGTGTATTTTTGAACGTAAGCAGCATAACTCGGGAAGTTGCGGAGGCATATAGGTGATATTTGCTAGGAAAGTAGCGATTGTGGAAGGAAGTTCAAGTTAGAAAATTGTTTACCTAGCGTTTTCCTTCGGGTCTGCAGCGAGCTTTGTATGTAATTACGTTTGTCTGTGGACGACCTAACTCGCGATGTTGTAAATGGACTTGGATAATGTTTGTTAGATAGGTTGGGGTGGCAAAGAGGAAGGCAAAGTTCGGAAATATGCCTAACGACGAGTTGTGGTTCTGCAGCAGAGTTTTAAAGTTCAATTTTTTTCAAAATGCTAGGTTAATTTTTTTTCTGTCCATTTCATTTCATCCTCTTTTCTTTTTTCACTTTTAACAAGATGGTTATGTTTTCGGTTGAGACATGGTGCAGCGGCTATGTATGTCAAAGGCATAACCTAAAAAGATGTGGATTTGAGAAGTGTCTGTTGTGAAAGGAAAATCAAGTTCTAATATGGTTTACCAGCCATTTTCTACGGTACTGCGCAGTGGTCTATGAATATGTGTGTGTGTGCTTGTGGATAACATAACTGGAGGTTAGTTAGGATGGATAAAATGGAATTCCAACCGCTAGAAACACACGTTTAGCAGTAGTTTGCTATCGGGGTAGGTGCTCTTTAGTAATGCATGAATAAGACCTTAAAGTCTTAAATAAAAGCATAATTATTTTGGCGAAGTAATGTGTTGATTTGATTTATTCTGCTGTATATTCATGAGAAATACAGCCAGGCTACAACTAGCCAGAGGCTATCATCAAAGGATGGCCCTGGTAACAATGCAATATACAATTAAGGGTTAATGACCCGCCCCGAGGTGTATATGGTGTCATAACGCCTGGTCCTTTGCTATAACCACCGAATGAAACCACCGAGTGAGCGAAGCGAACGAGGTGGTTTTATGAGGTGTATTCCGGTGCCGGTGTCGATTTATTCTGACCAATCAGAAGGAGCGAACACGCCGGCCTGGCCGGAATCTATATGTTACTGCGTCATAACTAACGTGGAACGGGGCCTTCTGATTGGTCCGCGGCGCCTGGCTATATGATAATCTACAATATACGATACAGGTAACTTTGACGACAGAGGCGATCCGTGTTTACAGCTTGACTAGCAGTCGTACGATCTGTGATATCAGTCTAAGATACAAGTAAATATTACTAGGTTATCTATATAAGGCTAGTTTGAGCGATTAACACGTGTCAACGCTATTATTTATACATATTACAGTGCTCATGGAACTCTTGTTATTTCATGTATTAAGACTAGTTCCTTCAGGTCATGAAAATGTTTTCACACTTGCAATCTCTCATTTGGTCATTTTTCAAAACAACAGGACAAATCAATTGGAAGCGGACAGCTTGCAGGAGGTGCACAGGAGACCGATGAAACCCCGGATGCTCCTGACGCTGGTTCAAGCAAAAAAGCCAGGTGATACATGATGTTATATGGTGTAGTCTTAGAGCGATACGCACATTGTATTGTCTTAGAAAAATCCCATTGATAAAAAGAAAAACATATTGTTGATTTTAAAAATAATTCATTCTGTATTAAAAGTATAAAAACTTTTGTTTATTTTGCTTAACATATTTCCTAAATAAATAATAGGTAGGATCTAACAAATTATGACGATTTATTGTTATCCACAAATAGAAGGCTGACACTGTCTTCAAATGTGAATGGAACATCTGGTCAACGACGTGTCACAAGAGGTATTATACGATCCCTCAGAGGCAATACAGGTATAACTTTTTTCAAAGATTTCATATCACAGATGTATATGTGTAGCCTGTCATGTACTAAAAAAGTATACTTAAGAGAGGAAATAGGAGAAGAGAGAAGAATACTTAAGAGAGGAAATAGAAAACTAGTGCACATGTTACATTTACATAGTCCAGCGTAGCAAATTACTGGTCTGTCTGTTTTAGTTAAACGCATGCACATAAATAGCATCCCTCCAGCTGAGCCCTGCCACTAATAAACATATAAGAGAGCCTACAATGCTACTTAATGTAAGCTAACACCACATAATGTTTATTACACATGTAGTGGCTATGGTGACCGTCGTCTGGTCAAAGTCATTAACATCATTCGTAAGGAGTAGACGGAAGAAAATAGTAAAAAAAAAATTTACGTGAAGGTGTACTTGAAAACGTTGTACATAACTTATACATGTGACGTTAGACATAAATGATATTTAAACTGCCATTAAAACAAGCATCGTAGTTAGCTTCTCTGTCCCATAATAGGCACAATAATGTATTAAAATTATGTCATTTTACAGATGTTCTTGGAACGCTTGGAGTTGACGATGAACCAGACGAATCAGAGAAGTTCTCTATAAAGCTTCAAGACATCAAAGTGTCAACAATTGTCGGCACCCTGGATCTGATAGGACTCGGAGACGGACTACGACATATAATCAATATCTTAGAGGTCTTGTTCTTTGAGCTACTTCTTCACATAAAATTTGCACAGTTTCTTCATTCTACCTCGTTTGCAGTCCATGTTACGACCATGTTACGGCGGAAGAAATGACAATTTTGCAAAAAGTGATTCATTAGAAATGTTTTGAATCCTTCTTTTACTACTATGTTTTGCATCATTTACTAGCTATCCATTCATTGGAAGGGACGAGATATAATGCTTAAACTTTTTTTTTGATCCAGATGTTCCTGGGTGGCTGTAAGTTACCTAACAGCATGACGGATGAGCAATTGCGATGGGAACTAAAAAGATCCGGAAAAGAGACTTCCGGGCCACGCGACGCCCTTCTTCGCAGATATACTACCTCCGACACTGGTAATTGATATTAAAATATTACAATCCTACATTGTGCCAAAAACTGAAAGAAAGGCGGACAAAACAGCATCTTAAACAGGGACAGTTTATGACTGTTTCTTGTTACGTTACAATGTCTATTAGTCGTCACTTGACAAGATAACTCCAATACAAGATCCACATGGTTGATAAGGGGATAGAGGGCATTCTGAAAGCTTTCCAAGCTACGAATTGTAGCTGTGTGTATTTTTGTATACATGGCAAGAAATTGGACATTGTGGAACATGGGGCATTTCCAAACCTAACAGAAAACCTAACATAGAATGATATTTTACCTGGGCTGGGACAGTATACACATTTTCCATTAACCCTTCTTCCAAAACCTTACACAGCCTAACAAGGGACAGAGTCTTCAAGCAAACCTTACATGACGGCATTAGCACATGTGGTCCTTCTAACAAGACACACGCAACCAAGTTTTTCCACCAATCCTTATGTTACGGTCATTGTCAGGACCAGGTCCTGTGCTTGTGCCTGTCTTTCAATTAGTTCGGGCTCCCGATTTTTATACCAAACCTTACATTACGGAAGTGGTCAATTAGGACCCGGTCCAGCTGGGGCCCTTTGCCTGTCCGCTATCTCGAGTTGCGATTTTTTTCCACAAACCTTACATTACGGAAGTGGTCAATTAAGTCCAGGTCCTGCTGGGGCCCGTTGCCTGTCCGCTATCTCGGGCTGCGATTTTTCCACAAACCGTACATTGCGGAGGTGGTCAATTACTGTAGGGTTTCCAAATGCAGAGCACATGGGTGCGGCGTCGGTGTTTTCAGGTACGAGTTTTTCGATTTTCAATCGATCGCCGTGTAAAATCTAGGAAGGCCTAGAACTTCAAACTTACCAGAATTGTAGTATGTAGTATAGGGGCCGTGCCAATGTAAAAAAAAAGGGGTAAAAAAGGGGGTAAAAGATTGTTTAGATATGGCCTTCGAAAACATGCCTCGCGAGCTGGGAAAGTCACTTCCGCGTTCACGTGTTCAAGCGGTCTGCGGGCATGGCGTTGCGTCAGCCTGATTTGCATCTCAGCCTTATTTGGAAGCAACCCATATATGATGGGATCAGATAGAACGCTGTAAAGGGGCCCACAGCTGGAAAAATCCGGCTGTTGGGAGAATTTAGCAGTCATCAGTACACAAGCTGTCACCGAGCCTCTGTTAAGCGAAGTTCACAAACAAGAAAAATAATATTACATATAACATAATCTAAAACACTTAAATACTAGAGTTCGGGGACCTCATACCTCCATCAAATATTTATTGCTTTTTTGTGGATGGTATGTATGTCTATAGTCGGTTGTATTTGAGAGTAATGGTTATATAATATAAATGTTATGGGAAAGTAGTGGTGTATTTATTTAATGACACAGAGGATGTCCATCGGATTAGTAATTATCAAAATGTGACACCTAATTGTGTAATGTGCGTTTAAGAGGTCGACGGCATATGGTAGCGTGGTGTTCCTTAAGCTTGATGTTTGGCATTTAAAATGTCTAAGGTTGTCAGCATTATTGAGGTTTGACTATGTGCCTCAGAGCTGTGTGGTGGGAGGAAGTTGGGAAACTCAGAAAGATGAAGGGATGTGGCCAACTTTAGTCAGATGGTGATTTGATTTTCCACCAATATGTCATAACATCAGCTGTTCACACGGTACAAAAACGAGATGCACACTTTCCTCTGACAGCCCTACACCAACTGTAAGATGAATACTTGGCGCCAACCCCGTCTGCTGAAAAACAAGTACCATTGGCTACGAAAGAGACAACTAACAACTGTCCCTTATCGTAACAAAATCAGAACATCTGTATCACCCATAAAACTTCTGACATCCAACCCAGATGAGAGGACCTAATGGTATTTTAATCACCACGTCACTCAAATCAGCAGTACAGCATGTGAGACATCCATACCTGTTAAGCATTATTGTTAAATGTACCTCAACTTCTTACAATTATACTTACGCTTCACATCTCCATGATATCCTAAGCAGACATAAATAAAACTAATTATCATATTAAAAAAAACTCGGGGTTCCCCAAACAGCTGTCACCTCACCATCTGCTTGGAGATAAGCCCATTAACAAACACATAAAGCACGATGCCTGTACCAATATATCTCAAATATAGGGGTGATTTCTGATATTATTACATCCATTATAACGACAGATATGGCTCCCAAAATCTTATCGATTCGAGCTTTCATCACAACCCACCAACACAACAAGTATGAAACCAATCCATCCAGCCGTTCTTGAGTAATCATCTACACAGACAGAGACACATAACAGAAAATATAACCTCCATTCCATGACATTTCATGGAGGTAATAATCTAAAAATGTTTCTCTGGTAAAATGTGTAGTATGACCTTCGAGTTTACACGGTGGAAGCACATTTGCTCAACACGTGCCAGGCCAGGCGTGCATGCTGCCGGTCATTCCGAGTGCCTGTAACACTGGGGCTATCTCCCACGATTTTGGTAAACATGAAGTAAAAGAATCACACAGAAATATGTTTTGGTACATCGTACGTAGATTTTTTGGGTTGACCAAAAGTTTTTAGGCACTAAATTCGTCACAAACAAACAGTGGACTTCTACACTCGAAGTTCAATTTACGTAATGCCGTTTTTGTTTACAAATCTATAAAACTATCCATAGCTTAAACCGGATAACTTACTAGTTAGTCATTGCTACATTTTTTGTACATTGTGTGTGAATTTCACGTGGAACTCTCGCTTCCAGTTTTGCCGCACTCTCGTTGTACCCTATATAAAGGGACCCGTTTTGGCCCGGTCTAAAAACGTTCGGTTTAGAAGATCATAGGACTGGTATTATTAAACGCTCCAGCTTTTCATATTTTTGTGTCTTTATGTAGACTGTTTCGATATAGCAATGACTGTTGTGCGAAATCTTAAGTGTCGTGTTCGTGTTTTCGTTGAGGCCCTGAGTGTTTGGATTTTGCGTACCGCACGTAGCGGCGCTAATCCTAATTGACCCGACTTCTGTAATGTAAGGTTTCTGGAAAAAATCGCAGCCGGAGATAGCGGACAGGCAACTGGCCCCAGCCCGCCAGCAGAAACTGGTCCTAATTGACCACTTCCGTAATGTAAGATTTAGTAAAAATAAATGGCAGCCCGAACTGAAAGACACGGGGCAACCTGTCAGTCCTCTGTACTGAAATTCCCAAGGGAGACATGAATGTGTAGATTTTACTCGTAGCCACTTCAGATAGCCTGTTATGAAAACACAATCAGGATGTATTTAAATCGATATCCCGTTGGTTTGTAAGTTTTTTGTAAGTTTCTGAAATGCCCCATGTTTCAGAATGTCCAAAATTTCGCCACTACTGTATTTTTGGTTTTATTATTCCTTTGTGAGAACTAACAGGAACGAGCTTGTACTTGTAAAAAATACTCTGCAATGATCGTTGGGTCAATTGTTCAACTTATCTACAAAATAAGGTTTTTAAGTATCATCGTTAAGGAATATATCTCTTCGATGTTTTGATTTTTCAATTGCAGGATGTCCCGACATTTTCGAGCATCTCAACAAGCTTGACTTCATGCACTGCCGCATGCAGGACAATTGTCTTGGCCTAAGCTGCTGTCTGTCCCTCCCTGTACCACCATTTAACATCTTCACTGTCAAAGCTTCTGTAAACTTTGATCCATGCACCATGAAACTGACAATGGAACTTGGGAAGATGAAGGAAGAGAAAAACCTGGCTCCGCAAGGATTTGGTATGTTTACTAATAATTAACTAGACAATTAATGCGAAAATAATTCTTTTGAATTCGGATTTTGTCTTGCAGTATTTCTTTGCCATGTATAGGTACATGTACGTAGCCATTTGCACAGTATAGTGAATAATGTATTTTACTACTACTGATGTGTTTTATGTTTGCTATATGTCTTTTATCAGCGGAGGAGGACGACTACACCTTTGACAAGTCCTGGACTCTTTTTGACTCCGTGAAACTTCTCAGAAGCTTCAGGATCAAGAAAACAAGTTCATATGTTGAAGTAAGGTCTATTTTTACTTCTTCTAGGTGCTGGCGATTCAAAAGTTGGACTGTAGTCATAACTCGGTGTTTTCTTGGGAGGGGGGATAAGATAAAAATAATAATGATAATGATTGGTTTATTCAGAAACACATACATACACTATGTACAAGGCTCGCAGGCAACCAGTTACCTGAATTATGCTTGTGCTTATCTAACATACAGTAATCTCATTTACAATTTGCATAAAACATGATTTAAAAGTCGTTCGTGATTACAGAATTAGTTTGAAACTCAACTTATTAACAAAATAAAACGAAATTGCCTGATAGAGTGGCACACAATAGTAGTGTAGTAGTTCGACTGACCGATAGTACATAGTCCATAATATTTAAGGGTTTAGTAGCTGTACCATGTACGGAATCGTACTTTTCTTATATCTGTCAGTTCTTGCATAGATAAGGTCTAGCAGGTGTGAAGCCCTGGTCCGCTCACCTCTCCACGGTGAGGTGGGAGCCAGTTTCTGAACTTTTCAGACGACAACAGGTGATTAGCGAATTTGAGGCACAACTCGCGGCGACGGTCGTCGAGGGTTGGCAGTTCAAATGTCTGACAGGCCAAAGTGTAGGAAGTATAGTCGGCACCGAGGATTGTATGGCAGGCCCGTTTCTGGATGGATTCAATCCTCACCCATTGCTGTGCGGTGAGGCATTTGGTAAGGGCACAATGTTAGCCTGGCGCCATTGGACAGGAACATACCCCTCCGACAAAGACGCGTTCAGTATCGACGTTAGTGGGGTGGAGATCTCGTAGGCGAACTCCTTTATGATTTTGTTTGGTAGTCCGTCTGGTCCGGCAGCGCTCTTTACTTGTATTTGTCGCAGTCTGTCGTACACCTGCCACGGTAGGTGTTCTTCCACAGGTCTCGCCGGGAGGAACGCGGGTAGTTTGGTCAGGTCAAGAGGTTCCAATGAGCATGTCACTGTAGATAGGGCCTTGTTTATGGCATCAGAGTGCCTCTGTGATCCTCAGGAGGAGTTCCTTCGATGTTCAGTGTTAGATCTTTGTTTGCGGTATTTGCCATAATTTTAATCATGTTTACCACTTTGAAGGATCTTCTGTCCGAAGGGTTTTGACTTTGTTCTTATGAAATGACTTTCTGGTTTTCTTGATCTCGTATTGTACCCTGTTGCGCAGTGATCTCCATATTTCGTTTTCACCTGTATTGAAAGCACATTGTCTCCGATGTATAAGGTTCTTTATTCTATGACTAATCCATGGTTTGTCGATTGTGTGAGTTTTGATGGTCTTCACCAGGGAAATGTTGCTTGATTTTTGTGTTCATCGTCTGATAGAACGCGTCGGTTTTGGCTTGTGTACTGTCTGCTGACAAGACGTCAAGCCAGTCGTGGGCTCCCAACCATTGGCCGAATGCTCTGATTTTGGAATCAGGCATAGGTCTTACCAGTTTTGACCTTGCTTTGCATGTGGTAGAGCAGGAAGCTGGTTTGAGAAGTACTGTCCGGTGATCGCTGGAGCCCAACGGCGACGATAAAGTAGGCTTGTGGTACATGTTGCCGAGGTTGGTTACGACAAGGTCCAATGTGGCGTCTAATCGTGTAGGCAAATCCACAATTTGCCGCAGCTGATTACCTCGGCAAAGGTCCATAACATCGGTTCTGTTGAAGTCTCCTGCGATACATACGCCCGCGTTGGGGGACTCCGCGCTTATTTGGTCGATTACCGTACAGAGGTGTCCGGTCGGAACTCTGCTGTGCGGTGAGTTCGCTGGGTTATAAACAGCATATGCGACTATGCTGGGTACTTCCCGCGGGAGACGAGTTGGACGGATCTTCAGCCACAAACATTCTAGTTCTTCTGGGATCGTAACATCGGGGGCTCTGGCGTAGATATTGTCCCGGACGTAGACTGCACACCCACCCCCCCGACTTTCCCGCCTTGTCGTGGTCTAGAGAACAGGTTATATCCGCCAATATTCCACTGTTCTGTAGGCATGTCTGAGCTAATAGTGACCATATTTACCTACCTGAAACGTATGTGGCGTCAAAATAGATCAAAGTTGATTTATCTGTTAATTTATCAATGGTTTTTAAGAAGCTGCTTTGTTTGGCCAATTCACCTTTTCAGACATGTTGATCAATATGTCTATCCTTGAACCCTGTCTAATCTTGGAGTACCTCTGCATCATCATCATCATCATCGGTCAAATGCTTACACACGACGGGGTTATACCGCCCCTTACGGTATGACATACCCTTTCGCTGGCTAATAACAAGACGGGGATGCGCCAGGTCTCCCGTCAGGGTGAATTATGTAAGTCGCCATGTGGCTGATACGAGACAGAGGTTCGCCAGGCCTCCAACCGGGTGATTTGAAGTGAATCACCAACTCCAGACAAAAGAAATTGCACCATCGCACATCGCACCACCGCTCGTGTGGGGGTTCTTTAACGTGCGTGGGGTGTGTCTCTCCCCATACACGGGACCTCAATTTAACGTCCAATGTGAGGGACGGCCCTTGCCGAAGCTAGGTACTCATTTGCAAATGAGGTGTAAAGTGAGGAAAGCCGTGTAAAGTGCCTTTCCCAAGGGCACAAGATCGGTGACACGGCAGGATTCAAACCCGAGACTTCTCGGTCCTGAGCTAAACACGCTGGCCTTGCGCCACACGGTCCCACGCAGTCCACGCGTCCCTCGGTACCCCTGCAGTAGATGACCACTAACCTGTTTCTCGTAGTTTTGGTTATAGATTAGTGATTGGTGTCTTCTTCTTTTATTTCATTCTGTATCTGTAAGCAAATGATGTTTATTATCATACTGTTGTAACTTACAATAGTAGACTGAAAGGGAAATACATTAATGAAAGAACTATTTGAAGATTAGTTTGAGTAATGTTAAGCTTATTTGTAATGTTAGTAATGTTAACCTTAATGTATATCTGTTTTTAAAAGTACACAATACATCATTGTTGCTATGTGCTTGGTATATGAAAGTGAATTAACCTTTATACAATAAATAATTAAACTAAGGCTATTACTGACAAAAATACCATGTATAAAGAAATACCATTTCAAACCTAACATTTTTAGAGGTAAAGAGAGGATTTTTTGTGTGATATGTTATACATATGGTATAGTCCAGTCAGTATTTCAGTAGCGTTGCAATGTTAATTCAACATGGCACGTTTGTATGCAGTATCAGGCTACCAAAACCTCTTTCAAAACTTTTTCACAGATATACCTTGCAGTGAAAGTCTGTGCCAAGGATATTTGCCTTCCGCCTAAAGAAATACTAAAAGGGATTCGAATCCAAACCCCTCCCTGCTCCAGTGGATCCCTTGTGTCGTCTGCTAATGGAGGTAACTCATAATGCGGGTTTAGAATTAAAATAAGTCAAAAGGAATATTCAATGTACTATATACACCGTCTTTCTTAGAACAGGAAACCCATGCCATTTTTGAACCACAAAGGCTTTAGTTGTATTGAATATTGTCTTATAAACATTTATTTTACTTACCACTGTTGATTGAAATATCATTTACATTGTAAAAAAATCCACTGTTACATTCAAGCCAGTGTCATTAGTAGGCCTTGTAATTTTTGGAATTGACTAAAATTGACACATTTGGTTAACATTGTCAAGTACCATTTCAAAAACCGTATACGGTGACAACGTAAAACATTTTAGGAAAAGTCGGGGGTTTTAGTTCGAACCGTACAGAAACTATACTACATGAGATTTCTCAAAAGCCAGCCACCTAATGGACATAGATATTTACAGTTGGCGCACTTTGTGTTTACAGTGAGCTTGATGGATATGACCTTGGCAGACCTGGAGAAAGAACTGTTCTTCTTCCGCCCTGACAGCTCCGATATTGATATGCCTGGTCTGGACCTTTCTGGTTTAAGCGAACTATCAAAACAATTTTCGGATATCATCAAAGAACTAAGAGAAGCCATGAAACGAGAGGTAACTTATTGTTTCCTACAAACTAATAAACTTATTGATTTGTACATACTTTAACACTTGATATAATCTTATATGAACATCATTCTAATTAAGGGTTAATGAATACGCTCCATAATGTATGATCTGTTTTATAAATATATATATATAGAGAGAGAGATAGATAGATAGATAGAGAGAGAGAGAGAGAGAGAGAGAGAGAGAGATAGAGAGAGAGAGAGAGAGATAAATAGAGATAGAGAGAGAGAGAGAGAGACATAGAGAGAGAGAGGAGAGATAGATAGATAGAGAGAAGAGGTTCAGACAGATAGTATAGTAATACAATGTCAATGCTTAATACCAAATGTTTATGACTATCAAAGACTAAACATATCATCATAAAATTCAGGCATGCAATACTCGTATTTCATTCTTTTGAAACAACTTGTTTCCTTAGTGGATAGACACTATCCAAAATGACATGCAGGACCTGGGGATAGAGCTGGGTATGAAAGACAGTTACTTGACGGGAACCTTTCCTATGGGACCGTGGGAGACAAGATTCTTCGATGTCAAGGTTCAGTTCATGGTTGGACCGATTCCTATGTACCTGGGTAAGTAAGTCTTATTCTTTTGGAGTTTGGACAGTGTTGGATTTGTCTTTAACAGGTGCAGATGAACGTTCAACTTAACTGTTCATGAATACTGAGTTAACCTCTACCAGAAAGATACGTCAAACCATAACCTGCATAAAACTACTAATATTCACTTTCTTTTTCTCTAAGGCTTTGGAGCTGGTGGGTTTATTGGCGTCAAATTGGAAGCAGGAGTTTCTCTGATGAAAATGACAGCCTATGTAAGTATTACTGACCAATTTCGTATTTAAAAGCGTTTTTTAGAAATTCACCGAGATAGGTATTGTCACAACACTGACATGGAAATGGCCAGTTATGAATACATAGAGATCAGTTTTCTTGTGTAGAAGTATATACACTCGGCACAAAAAGTTTGGAATATCAACTTTGGTATGTCATATTTCCGTTATTTATGCATCAATTTCAATGTATTATATATCAATAGAAAGCTTGTGTGATTTTCTTTCCTATGGTATCAAACTTATCTTGATTGTAAACACATGAAACGAGTACAAGACCTGCTTACATGAGTGGGTCACGACAAAAAAAGTGCCCAAGTTCCTCTGCTTCTGTTCAACACTGTATCGCCCTGTTGATATTGGTCCGTGTGTCACTGGTTCAATCAATCCTTTTTTCACCTCACATTTGGTATCCGGAACATACAAGGTTTTAGCACACTTAGAGTAGAGTATATCCCTTTCGATAGTCGGATGAACATCAAAGCGCGGATGCGGCAAGGAGAACCGCACGCTGACACGACAAGAGTAACTTTCGGCATTTGGTGGTGGAGGCAGCGTCATGGTGTGGGGCGGTATAACCACCATAGGATAAACAAGACTCGTCATCATTCCAGGCAAATTAATGTGGTGACATATAGGGACACCATCCTCCATCCAGTAGCAACATTCTACCTCTTCAATATTGGACCAAATGCCATTCTTCAAGATTACAACACCAGTCCACACAGAGAAAGGACCATTGGATTCTGGAGTACAGTCTTAGGGAATAGCCTTCCTACGGCTTATGGCTAGCACTCGATTGATCACCTCTTGCCATGGTTCAGATTTTTTTGCTTGAATAAAGAGTATCAGTAGCTTTGATTGACATGTCCTGTTTATTCAACTTGCCTTCATTCACAAGTCAATACCGACGGAAGAAAATGAGCAGAATGTAGTGATTGCCTTTAGTAGGGTAATTTTGGCACTTTATCTTTAGGACCCCCTGTACGTAAGCGGGCCTGGTGCTCGTTCCATGAATTTACACTCATAAGATACTCTCTTCAGATATGCTAAAAAGAAACTTGGATGTTCTGTATACCAAACGTTAGGTTAAAAAGGGATTGATTGAATCATTGTCACCCGCGGCCATAACAACCGGACGATACAGTTTTGAACAAAAACGGGGGGATTTGGGCACTTTTTTTTCGTGACCCACTCATGATCACGTTAGCAGGCCTAGTGTATGTTCCGTGAGTTAACAATGATAATGAGTTTCATACCATTGGAAAGAAATCATACAAGCTTTCTATTGATATATAATATATTGAAATTGATGCAGAAACAGCAAAAAAATGATCAACCGAAGTTGATATTCCAAACTTTTTGTGCTGAGTGTAAGTGTGTAAAGGTAAAAAGCCAAACTAATCGGAACTGTTCACGGTGCAGTTTACATATAATTCTATTTATTCTTGTTGTTGTTGTTTTCAATTATTTACCTAAAACGAATGATTGGGAAAACGTCATGGCTTTCACGTTGGTATTCAAATATTTTACAGGGTCAAGTAACGCCTCAAGTCGGTGCCACTGTTTATGCAAGCCTCGGGATAAGTTTGCTGATCCTGAGTGCAGAGCTACAGTTAAAAGGATATGTCCTGACAACCGACTTCCCAACAAGGGCAGAGATCCAATTCAGCAAGTTCCCACTAAATATCGGGTAAGAAATGTTTTTGTTCTCTGTAAAAACTTTTCTTGGCTTGGATATAAGTAATTGCCAAACCCCTTCGTCTACAGGCCAGCTGTTCCACAATACCAGGGAAATAGGGGTGATTTCTCAAATTATTACATCGATATTGAAAACAGCTACCACGAAAAAAGATCCCAAGGATCAAACACGTTCTAACCATAAAATACATTTGACTATCAACCGCTCAAAATGTTAACAGTATGCTATGTCAAACCAACCTCAATATTGGAAACGCAAAGCCCGAACGACATGGCATATTCCGATAAGAACAACATCTGCTTGACGGTTTCTAATTACCACAATACCAAGACGACATGCCAATCCACATGCGATTGCGGCATACGGAACATAGAGATATAGGTGCGAACACCCAACGCACAAAGTGATTACAAGACTCTGTTGCTGGAGGTTACCCTCCAGTCACAGGGTAACAAATAGCATGGTGCTATGCTTTTAGAATGAAATAATATTTTTTACCAATGAATGTTACTAGTTTATAATAACATTTTGATCAAGAGCAAAGACCTTATATGGTTGTCAACTTATAAGGACAGCTATTTGTATTAAATTGGTGATATATGCCTGTGGTTAAGCTGTTCGTACTGCTTTCATGAAATCATATCATAACCAATATTATAACCAATGATTTGTCGATATTACCGATTTTATACCTCACACCAATTTTTACATTTGCAGGGCTCGCATGGATATGGTCATGATTCCGTTACGACTGGAGCTCCGTAGTATGCTAAAATCTAATCTTTTTGGATGGGAAGTAACGTTACTCGACTTCCTGCTGTGGGATTGGGAGACACCTCCTGTTATAAAGAACATTTTCAACACAGGCATACCGGAGCCAGACTTCACTCCACCTACTTTTAGGAAATTCAAAGTCAAGGTAAGACTTCTCTTTTGATATAAATTTGTCATTTCAGAAAAAGCAATAGACACTCTGTGTTTCAGATTTTTTTTTCTTAAATAAGACAGCGATTACATATAATCAAAAATGTCGCACTTATACTGTATATATTAATTATAATAAGAAAGTACAGTTGTTTCCGATTGTGCAATGCTGTAGTCATAACATTAAGATCTGAACTGAAAAAAATCATCTGAAGCAACTTGCTTGCAAATGTATACATGTATTAAAATATTTCCTGTATTTTAACTTTGACAGACATCAAGGACGACCAACGTCGGGAAGAGAGCTGCTATCACAACACATTGCGATGTGGAGCAAGTCGCAGGCCGTGACTTTGTAGAACCTGCTTTTCAGCTAGAAGTGGCAGCGGAAGATGACGTCAGCCAAGTGAAGCTGACTTATGACGTAGGGACGTACAAAGGTGGAAGTGACGTGGTGAGCAATGAAGGCCTGGGAGGACCATCAAACGTCGTTTTTAAGGTACAGTTCTTTACGTTCCATTTCTTAATGTCAAGACGCCATTTTGGTATTTGAGCGCTACAATGTCACCTACGTTGAGCTCATTTGAATTTGGTATGCACATGCATAGAAAAGCTGCTTAAAATGAGCGTAAAATCATCAAATTGATATTGATGGCTAGTATATTCTTCAATGCTTCTCTAAACGAAGCTTTAGTGATATATATTATCTTGCAAGATTGTTTCATTGATAGAAATATAAACTTTGACCTTACCCAGAAAATGAAAGGAGGAGTTCCACTCTATTTTACCGTCACGGGAACCAACTCTGGCGGAGGAAACGCCAAGGTCACATGTGAACTACCCACGTATGACGTCACCTTACCAGGAGGGCGTGTCACTCCGGACTTCCTCACCACAAGCCATCCCAGCATCCTCCGCGCGTCAGCTGTGGCTCACGATGATTCCGTCATCCGTCTCAAACGGGTAAGAATAATCATTATAGGCTTATTCCATTGAATTTGAACATATCTGACCGTTGAAAAGATAGAGGCCTAGACCCTTTATATAGTCAGAACCAACCTTGTAAGAATTCAAACCACTCTACCGTTTAATAACCTTTATAATGTTTATTGTGTATTTATTCAGGAAGGTGTTGGCTATGGTAGGAAAGTCTACGGAGACCAGGTCGTCCCATGGCATGACGTCAGAACAACCGCGAACACGGCTGTGACAGCCTCAAGGCCCGCTTTACAGAGATTCACAGGTACACAAGCAAGGCAAACGGCAAATGAAAGGCTCCCCGAGTTAAGCCGAGTTATGATTTTCTGATTTTATCATTCTTGCTACGTGTAATTGAAATCTCGTTTATGAATAAATCTGTTTGTTTGTTTGTTTGTTTGTTTGTTTAAGGTGGACGAACTGGAAGAGTGATATCCGCTCCAATTGCAAGTTTGAAGATGGACACGCCTCAGCAGTGCGCCATGGAGTGCTTGGATCATCCACCTACCAAGTGTCTCAGTTTCAACTATGACTACGGACATGAAACCTGCGAACTATTGGAGGAGATAGAGGGACACGGTGTGGAGATGCATGAGGTATGTAGGGTAGTAGTGGGTACAGAATATTCAGGTAAGGGTCAGGTCCAGGTCCATAGGAACGGGTCCAAATCCAGACCCGGAATCTGAACCTGGTCTTAATTCTCTATGAAAACTTGCAAATTGGTGATACTGAAAACGACGGTACATTTTGCTAAAACGAATCTGTCTGCTGGAGCATACAACTCTTACTAGTTTCTTTGTTTAAATCATATCTTTATATAAGAAGTTTATTTGCAAGTTCGTGCCCGAGGGCTAATTGCAAGTACATGGTATACACATAGTGACAATGGACAGTCATAAACAATGTTCTAATCTAATACTAGTGTTGGCTATTTCTAAGCAGGTTGGGTTTGACTTCTTTTTTGGAAGCAGAGGGAGACGAAAAGCCCCACATTTTCTAAAATTTGTGGGTTCTGCGATTTCAAGAGAAAAGTGGCCTTCTGTTTGTCTGTCAAAGTGGGGAAGTTGGGATAAGTCTTTGTGACTTCTCTAAACAGGGTGATTCTTTCGGTTTCGTTGAATGAACATTTGGAAATGAAATGTGTTTCGTCTCCCACTGCTTTAGATGTACAATATTTACAAATCCTTTCACACATTGGTAATCTCTTGTATCTCCCTCTTTCCACTTCTAGAGGATGAGCGCTAATTCTGACTTTGCTTATTGCGGAGCGCAGCTCGAAATCAACTAGTTCTAAGTACTTCTCTCTAGCGTATACAGATTTACAAGTTTTGTAGAATCTCAGCTTACCGGTATCTATACTTATATTATGTAGAGACGTCTGGATATACATATTGGTAATTCTGTTCCTTATCATATTACATACATATACAGGGTCATAGAGTGAGTTGTCAGAGTACCAGAGATAAGAATATCCACTATAATCAAGTATTTCTTTAACACGCTGCAACAATGATCTTCTCCGGCCGTTTACGACGGAGTTATGCTGTTCCAAGGGTGCATTTACTTGTAATGGATGCTTAGTATAATCCATTTGTGTTAAACACAACCAATATTTTACAAGTCGTACGGAAATATCTATGTCTAGTGGAAATCTACCTAATTCGGACCTACATGCTAAATTACTACTATTTCTAGAGACTCCAAGAATGTTCTTGCAGAATTGGTTGTGTGTAATTTCGATCGGAGATGTATCATTTAATTTCTCGGTACCCCAAATTTCACAGCCATATAACAGAATGGGTTTAACACAGGAATCGAATATTCTTAGTAGGCTATCGGGTGAGACTGATGAACGGGTTAGACATTTGAAGCTGTGCATGGCTTTGCGCGCTTTGTTTGACAATTGTTTTTTGGCTAATGAAAAGGTACCTGATGATGTATATAAACAACGTATATAAACAACGCTAACTGCCTCTGTACCGTTGACTGTAAAATACTTGGAAGAAATGGCTATAAGATCTACGTAGCTTATCTGCATCATGCTTGTTATTTTCTTGGACCAAAACGTGTAACCCCCGAAACGCATGAACGCCTTACGATATAATGTACACATTTTCTAATCGGTCCAAAATCAGGACCAGTAAATTATTATTTTTTTAAATCCGTTTCCTCGGACTGGTACCATGGTCTTAGTAAGAAATAATTTTTCACCGGCACTATGCACTGGCACCCACCCCTAACGCGGGGTGTTCAATATGCTGTATAAAAAGTATAGAAATGGAAATGCTAAATAGTTGAGCGTAACTCTATACCCAAACTTGGTTGTGTGTAGATAGTCAGAATTCGGACTGCCTACGTTTGCGTAGAGAATTTATGATTATCTAACACACGCAATATTTAGGAAGGGCGGGGTTTTCTTTATACATTTAATTATTGAGATTGCACACAATGCAATACATGAAAACTCGATTGAATTCCGTAAAAGTCTATATGTTTCTGGAGAAAAAAATCGGATGAGTTTCTTCAACGTCGTAAGTATTAAATGAAACTTTTCTGAACACTGGTGATTGTGGTCAATTATCCGTTGCCGTCATATTGATGTTGCTGTCTCTAATTGAAGAACATATGACCAGGTGGTATAGTCTTTTTGACGTGTGCAAAATGGTTGTGGTTGATTATTATTAAAGAACAAAAAGTTATCGGAACTAACTAAAATATATGAAGCTCTTATTGCGTCAAACGTTATCTGATCTAATGAAGCTGTTTTGTATTTTCAGGTCGGTCACTTCCACAATTTTGAGCGGCTCGGTGTTGGTCATGCTGTGGAGTTCAGACATGAAGACTTGCAGCTGAGTCATGACTCCCTATACTACTTCAACTTCTACCTGAACAATGCGCTAGGTAAGGGCAATACTTCATTAGACATATCTCTATAACTAAAAGGGCGTAACGTATTAGTTTTTGCGGATTTCTGATTTCCTGAAATGTTCCATTTTAGGTCGGTCAAAATTTTTACTTCTTAAAACAGTTGGTCATTTCCACATTTTTTTTTTTTTTACTTCAAACAGGTTACGTTAACATCCTGACGTCCCCCGGTGTTCTTGCTGACTTCACCCCTCCGAGCCCAGGCCCGCTGGAGAACGTCATCATGGACGTACTGATGACTGAGGACTGTGGGGACTTTGTCCTGGATCACTGGGAACAGTTCAAATGTGGAGAACAGACGCCATTACCGAACCATAGGTATATAGCTGAATAACTCCCCCATCCTCTGTAAGTTATAAGTTCCTTATACCCATCGCCAAGGGGAGAGTTGAATTAATACAGTCACGTGCACTTTTTGTACCCTTATTCTGAAAAAAAAACATCTGATTTTTAAAGATATTTTTCCTGAGAAAATTGTGAATTTTTGAAGTTTTTTTTCAAATTTTAAAGTTTTTGCATAGTTTAAACACTTATAAGCACGTATAGCACAGGAAAATCCATTTTCTTGCCCATCTCTATTATACAAAGAGCTTTTTTCTGGTTGCCAGAATATATATATATATATATATATATATGATAATTTTCGTCCATCGGAAGTCGATGAGGACCTTGACTTCAGTCCAGTTCAGTTCAGTCGCCCTTGTGGGACCGGGCGTGACTTATCAGTCCGATCCTTGCACGGAAGCACCGGTCGCAGACGTTGCACTGAAGACCAGGTGGCGGTTGTGTGAGAGGATCTGCTTTCCTTGCGTGTCTCCCGCCTGCTGATTGCCAGGGCAGTTCTGCGTTTCTCAGCAATGCCTGCACCCTGATGCACTAAAGGGCGCCACTATATATAAATATATATATATATATATATATACATATATATATATATATATATATATATATATATATATATATATATATGGCCTTGTTATTCCTTGTCATGTTATTCCTTCGGTCAATAACATGAACACATTCCTAAGGCAATTATTCATAATTAATGACTCCATCACATCCCCAATATTCATGAAATGTACAATCAATTTAAGCCTACAATAAAGTTACAGTTATAAGGACTGACTTAATGCTCCGAATTTCCCCGCATTCGTTTTAAGACATATACAATGTGCTCATCTGAGATTCCTAACTTCTATCTGTATGGTGAATACATTATTCCAGGTGGATAGTAGACGGAGAAGGTTCCCGCACTGTGTTTAATGGGCACGAGCCACTGGTTGACATGTGGTACACACGCGCTAACAGATATGTGTCAGGTTAGTATAACATGGGGACTATCGTTGTCGGGTATTGAAGCTACTAGTATATTTTCACTATAATATCTAACTTTTTTGTGGCTCTCGTTTTTTGTATCTAACTGTGATGCATTTTAGACTGGAGACGAGCTATGTCTTTGACTTTCATAAAGAATGCATTCCTATAATTTGCAAACATTATTGAGCACATGTACAAGTACTAATGGGGTACCTAAGATGTTGTACAATCACTTTGATGTTCGTTAGAAGCACATATGTATTTCTATGTTTCATTTATAGCGAATTGGGATGGTTTCCATGACAACGAAACCGGTCTCCATGGTTACTCCTGGACCTCAGGAAGAGCCCCATGCGGACAGGAAGTCCATCCTCACATAGACCCGCATGCGCACCTGTTCAGCGTGTCGGAGTGGACGCACGATGGGATTGCAAGCCCTCTAAATCTTGAAGGTAAAAGGCCTTTTAGAATCATTTGTTTTATATATTGCAATAGTTTTTATTACAATAAAAATGCATACTACTATAACGATTTTGTTTCCAAAGGTCCGTTCATTTCCATTCATCATCAGCCTATGCATTTGACAATCATTTAGTTTTTTTACGAAATACAGGTTTGCTCAGTTGCGCGATGTAACCAACTTGTGTCCGGCTTAACATATTTGAAACTTAGGGGGTAAAGATTGCATTAGGAAGGAAGTAGTAACTTATGCACATCTGAATGATAATGAGGAATGAGACCATAGTTACGAACGTATGCTATTTTACTTTCAATAAGAATATTCAATACTGGTTACTCGTGATTTATTCCAACGCAAAATTTTAAATATCAATTTCTTGTTTGAATGTGAGGTAACGGTTTGCGCTAAGACAAGCTTGAAAAGACGTGGCCAATTAAGAACTAATCCACTGTCAAAGTCGGTTAATGCGTCTGGTTGGTTGCTTTTTTTTATTGGGAGGGAGGTTGTCGATAAAAATACACCAGAAAAAAAGATTATTAGTGAAGACCATTATTTGACATATTTTGTGAGAATCGGAAGTAGAATATGAAGGACTTTAGGCTAGTTTAGGTGCCAAACGTGCATCATGCAAAATCTTGCTTATTACATGTAACTGGTTGGTTATGATCATGTCCACAATCATGTGAACAGATTATGGCTTTGAAAAAAAGGGACAGTATGAAATTGTGATTGGCAACCTAGCTTTTGGCTCATTGAGCACCCTGATACCTAAAGTATTTTGAGCCCCGCAGTTAACCATCGTGAATAGTCAGACAGTACCATCTACAGAATGCTTTGTTGATACATGTCTCATATCTCCCATGTAGACGGCGAATATCATATCACAGTTCGAGCCATTAACAACGTGGAGTTTGGCGGTGCCATGGCAACGACTGTGTGTCACACCACGCCTTACGTCATCGACAACACCCCTCCATTCGTGCATCACGTTCACAGTGTGGAGTATGACGAAACTGACTTCAGCATTACAGCGGAGTATAACGTCAGGTAAAATAGCTTAGTATTCAAAGATAGATTTAGACTTTAAAACAGAATTTGTTTAGAAAATAACAAACGAGATTCTGGTTAAAACCACGAGAGGGCGCTGCACGTGTTTCTGAGGCCATTGCATTGCAGCAGTAAAAATTTGTTGAAATAACATAGAAAATAAAAGTGGCGGACTGCCTCTTGCATACCTGTATAGAATAAAGCTGAAATATGTGTTGTTGTTTTCCAAGGTTCGGAATAACTGTTAAAGATTCTGTAATAGACTTTGCATAATCTCTTGATCCTTGTATGTACTTCTATGTCACTAGTGATCCTCTTTCCAACATCCGGGAGATTGACTTTGGACTAGGGCGGAGCAAACGTGACGTACACATGATGGACTGGTATCGCCATGGCAACACAACACACACATCTGTCAACTTCCACATACCTGATGGGGTACCGGCATGGGTCAAAGTTCGGGCGATTAACAACGGTATGACTTTTTTATAATTACCCCGAGTTCTCATAATTACCCTATGATTTTTAAGGTGACTTTTGTCGGGTCCTGTGGTGTAACGGCAGGGCGCTTGGCCCAGAACCCGATTCTGTGCCCCTGTGCATGCACATTACACGTCTTTCCTCACTTTACTTATGTGAAAATGAATACCTAATTTTGCACCAAATTGGCACAAAATGTAGGTCCTGCGTTTGATGACAGCCAGACCTCGTTCACGTTAAAAACCCCGACACACTTATCTAAACAGTTGGGATCCTTCCCAGTGTGAACGGATCGAACCTATACTAGTTTGGTCTCCAGGTTAACATCTTGGTGATAGTCAAGGTTAACATCTTGATGAAAAGGTGATAGTCACCTGTTGTTTCAATCATTCCCCTAATAAAACAAATCTCAACAAGCGTTCGCAGAACTCAACCTTCGTGAATTGTTTGATGGAGCGATGGTGCAGGGTTTATTTGTAGACGTGTCATTGGCTAGCTTAACAGTGTATATGTTGTTGGAATTATACATGGATTTTGATGTGTTTGGTGAGGTGCGCCGAAAAAAAGGATTTAGACAGTAGGCTGTATTTTAAAAGTATTCTATCATCCATCCTTTCTTGTCTGTGCACATGACACAAACTGTCCCTGTCCATTCATTTCCATGGACAAAGAAAATATCTTTCATGGTCTTCAGTTAAAGATAAAGACTTATATTGAATGGGCTAAAATCGACTGTTGCATCAAAATATCAATAAGATAACACATAAAACAATAACGTTGACCACATCAACGCCGTCATTGGTGAGATCCACATAAATGATCTTCACATCCCCAGCGAACACCTCCAAAATGTGATGGCTGGTGTCGTCACGGAATGCTCCTCAGGTACATAAAAGTATAACTTCCATTTTGGGCTTGCGACTTGGAACTCATGGAACTTTTCAGATGACCCCTTGTCTCTTACCCAATCGTTTTAATAAGCTATCGGTACAACTGACATGAATCTGCTAACTAGCACTTGCGACCTACCCTAGATTAAATTGCAGAGAAATCAAGACATCAAAGTATAACTATCCATCTGGGCTTGCGACTTGTGACTCATGGAACTTTTGACATGACCCCGTGCGTGTCTCTCACCTAATCGTTCTCGCAACATATCAGTACAAATGACGCGCTTATGTTAATTATCACTTGTGACCTATATACTCTACATTACATCGCTGGGAAAACAAGACATAAACGTATTACTTCCATTTTGGGCTTGCGACTTGGAACTCATTGAAATTCTGACATGACCACGTGTCTCTTGCCCAAACGTTCTCGCCACATATCAGTACAAATGGCGGGATTATGCTAATTGGCACTTGTGACCCACCTTTAATCAATCGCTGGGAAATCCAGACATGAAAGTACAAATAATATATATGGGCTTGCGCCTTGCAACTCATGGAACTTTTAGATGATCCCGTGTCCCTTACATATGATCAGGAAAGGCGACAATCTTCGAAGGGAAAAAATTACCGCAAGGAAAGCCAATTTTTGAATTTTCAGCGGATTTCTTCGGACATAGGAATGTTCAGAGGTCTCATAACTTTGACAAATTCTACATAAAGTTCACCAACACGTTGCAAATTGACATAAAAACCAAATGGTGAGTTGATAAAATTTCAACTTTGAGATGTACATCGCATGTATTTGTCCAAGTATTGACTTTTCCGGGTAGAGTGGTTAATTTCCAACCATTTAGCCAGGTTATGGGAGCCCTACTGACGACCATGACAAGCCGCGCGTCGCCCGGTAAATTCAGTCCAGCTGGCCCAAGTCCTGCCGTGGCGGGAACGCTTTATCCGCCCGCACGGGGCTTGTCAGTCAATAGGACTATACGCATTGCGACACCTTTTCTGTCCGGGATAACATACGGGATGCATAATTTCTTCCTTGGATGAGAGACCAAATGCTTATCCAACAGGAAATTTGTCCGATTTCAGCAGGTAGGATAACAAATCCACCGCCGGAAGCAAATGTATCAATGGTTGCAACAATGATGATGTAACATGCAGTCCACTACATTGTGTATCCCATATGTCTAATGTACAATCCCTATAAACAATCTCATCAATGACTACAAGTTACTGTACGTGAAAAACAAACCCTGCTTTGTTCAACAATGTATTGTACCGGTAGTAACTGTTACATGTACAACCCTTTTAAAACGTATAATATAGGCCCCTGTAAACAATATCATCATTGCCCTTATTCATTGCCCTTAACCTACAGATTATCAAATCTTATAGGAAACATTTACACCCCATCATGTATATTGTACTGTCCCTATAGTACCATTGTCTTGTAATCGTCTGGTATATATAAGTCGTGCTGTCCTCTATTGCCCAACTATGACCTTTGGGGTCACTTCCTGTGGGGACGGGGCCCAAGCTCAACTGCACGCAGAATGACGTAATTCCTAAATATAAACCAATATTGCGCAATCGCCACACTAAGCACACTAAACACTATTTTTCAAGTACAAACATCCCCTGCAAAACCGTCAGAAGCCACTAGACGAAAAAACACCTCGTACGTTTCTTCTCCTTCTCAAGAACTACCCACATACGAAAAATCAGATCAATCTGTCATGGTCTTACGTAGTTGGACTGTTCACAGACATGCCCTATATAAGAATTCTACACATACCTATTGTATCAGGCAAATTACCTCCTAATTTGCATAACATACAATTATGTACATCATTACGGAAGCTGTCTGCATACCTACAATCATTAACATCCATCAACCCCTTCTTGCATTATCCCTTCTCAAAACCTAAAACAAAAAAATACTTTCAATGCCCCTGCGAAACCCCTAGGTGGCCAAAACTTACACACCTTACTATGCTTTTACACAGCTACCTAAATCATCACCCAAACAAGTCCCAAACAAAAAATAGCAAAACCGGAAGTTTCGCTGCAGTACCATAACCCGCCGCTAGAGCGCCCTGCCGTAACGCAATTCCTGCCATCTTTTCGTCATGTCTAATCCCACCCACATACCAAATATCAAAACCATCCATCCACGCGTTCTCTAGTTATCAGGCTGACAAACGACCCCCTGACATCAAAACAGCACTGACTACAAACACTTCGTTTCACGAAGTGAATTAACGGCATGAAATGTTAGACAACTTGATTAAGGCTTTGGTAGCCAGTAATATTTGCAGTGGGCATTAATTTACATGTTGTTGTCTGTAAGCAATATTTGTATGATTGACACAGGAACCGCATTTTTGTTAACAGATGCACGCGTCAATATGGGCCTCTTTATACTAAATCATAGTTTTTTAAACTCCGTTTGAAAACGTTACATTCCCTAATCATTATTATTGACAGTGGATCTGCGTGAGGTTGGCCATGCGGACCAACCCGTTCTCGTTGACACGTCCCCACCTATAGCCGGGACCCTGTATGACGGCAGCGTTCACGGACATGACCTGAACTTCACCTCTGACCCCAACACGATATGTGCCAACTGGAAGGACTTCCATGATGAGGAGAGCGGACTGAGTAAGCTACATGCTACGTTACCCTGACTAAATCAAACTTCTAGCATTCTTTCAAGTGGCCAGGCCCTTAAAAGTTTATAGACCAACGCCTTGAATGACAAATGTAAACAATGTAGAACATAATTCCCAGTTATCTTTATAATTGCTAACATGTCAATGTCAATAACCCAATTAGTGTCAGACTGAGAAGTGTCTGTGACCTACCTGCATTTAGGGCGTCCCCAGGCACTTAGAGACTTTTAAAAAGCCTAAATTAGTTTTTACTTATAATAACATACATCGCGCAAAAAGCTGTTTATTGATGTATGATATCCATCGTCGAACGACTAGGTCATTACTTCTGGGGAGTGGGCTCAGAACCTGGAACAGACGACGTGGTTCCTCTGACTGAGTACTCTCACACGGAATCGCAGGCATGCGCAGACGTACAACTTAGTCACAACACAACGTACTACTCCGTTCTTGTGGCAGTCAACAATGGGCACGACAACTTAAACGTCTCGAAGTCGTCAGATGGAGGTACATGATCTAAACGTAACAATATTTTATATGCATATCTTTAGAAGTCCGACATTTTATACGGTTATCTTGCAGCGACCATACGACATGTATTGACACGGATAGGATGTAACAACTTAAAAGTTTTTTTTTGTTGACAGCCAAGTTTTTAATCCAGCCAACGTTTAGATGACGCTGCATGTATATCATGTTCCTGAGGTGATACCAATTGTATCTTTCTGCGCTGTGTATAAAGGGCTCCTGTCCACCAAGCTGATGAAACTGTTATCGGATATTGATACTGTTTGTCTATCATCTTCATCTTTTATTTACACCTTTTTTGCTTAAGTCCTGTTTGACGCAACCCCACCTGTGGAAGGGACCTTACGTGACGGTTTGGAGCCAGACTCGGACTTGGCGTTCTCGTCCGAACCTTCCACCGTGTCCGCCAACTGGGCCGGCTACAGCGACCCGGAGTCAGGGATCGGGGACTACGCCGTCACGGTGCAACGGACACATACCTTAGGAGGTAATGATACAGCGTTTATAATCCACTCCGAGGTGTGTGCGATGCTATAGGCCCTGGTCGTTCCTTATCACCATCTAACACTACCGACGGGAGCAAAGTAAATATGACCGCTCACACGGTAAATATCGAAACTGACCAAGCCTTATGACACTGTATATACAGACGGGAGCTGGGCCATTAACGTTACCATCATTAATTATCAACATTAATTAACTTCTATCAAGTTGACACATGTAAGAAAAAGTCCCTTCATAGCAGAACAAATGGTCAACATAAAATAATGATTACGGTCGGTTATGTCAAATACAACATTCTGATTGATCGATCTCACAGGCTTATAGCATAGCTAGTAGTATGAGATAGGCAATTGTATGATAATATCAAAGCAGAATATTTTCAATATGGCGTTTTGATTTGTTTTTAGAACTGTGGTTGGAGTAATTTTGATGAACGGTGTATTCGGCTACTTGTAGCTTATTTCTATAAAATTGCATTGCAAAACTGCAAACTTTACTTGTTTATATGGTAAACATCATCAAGAACGTTTGCAATTTGTTAGTTGATAACCATACTTAACATACTCTGCCCTACCTTTTTATTGATATAAATGGCTATACACATTTTTCAACTGCGGATGACAAGCGACTTGTGTCTTGTGTTATCAGAGAACAGGACACATTCTTCTGAGATCATTCATGAGAAAACGTCAGTAGGGCCTGACGCCTCCCATATCAACTGGCACAAGTTCCACCTACATCATGGAGATCACGTGTCTGTTCAGCTAGAGACAACCAATCAGGCGATGAGTTCCACCGTGACGTCATCTGACGGGTTTATCATGGACCTGACCAAGCCTGTGATGGTTCACCTGGGAGATGGGGCGGAGCCGGGAAAGGACAGAGCGTTTTCGGTAGGACTTTCAAATCAGTGATTATTGTTTTTAATTATAAAGTTCTTACCTACCTACCTACCTAGTACCTTGACCTCAAGGTCGTTGGGGGATCAAGGTAGCCATGAAGATAGAGAGTTGCCTCCGGGTTTGTCTTTCCCTAGCCAGAGTTAACCTGATTACAAATAATAATATTTTCGTCATTAGTTTGATTTTTGCTGAATGCATAACAACAAGTTCCAGTGTTATGTCATTTAATGCAATAATGATAATAGTTTTATTACAACATGATTACGTAATCTTTATCTCTGCTGTGTTTTATCTGATTTGACCCTACCCTCTTCCTGTATGACCTCAATGAAAAGCGGCGTGCAGGCTGTTCTGAGCTTCTCATGGATAGGAAAAAAGGATTTAAAAAGTTAATATTGTGTGTAAAACGGACAACGAATAACGATAGTTATAATAGGAACTATTTAGCAAAACCTTGTCCTTCCAAGAATAGTTCCAAACAAAGCAAATCAGTGAAATACAGCAAAACGTTTTTTTTTATCATTGCGGTGTGTAATGGTTGCAAAATGTTTTTAAATTTTACTCTCCGAATAGTATTACGACCATCGACAGATAAAATACAGTCTTCTACACATTTTTACATATTATTCTTAAGTTCTAAAAAAGCGAAAAAAACACCGATTCAACTGCGCAAACCTATGTTAAAGATGAAGGTACCTGATCCTAAACAAAACATTTCTAATAAATAATAAAGCCTAACAAACAGAGAAAAAAGCAGATTTTACACAGTTGATTGTAAATGAGCGCTCTGCCAACATGTCTAGTCACAGAGTGCGTGCGGCGAAAGCGCCGTCCTAGTGGAGAAAGGCATAAGAGACTGGGGCTTTCACCATTGACCTGCGCTTGCGCAGTTGGATCCACTATATAAGTATCATAAGTACCTACTATAGACACCTTACTCTATTACAGGCTGATGCTTCACGCATATCAGCCAACTGGATATTTGAGGACGCCGAGTCTGGGATTGAAAAGTATAAAATAACTATCTTCAGAAAATCAGCTGGGACAAAGAGACAAATCTACCCAGAAAGGTGAGTATATATATATATATATTTTATTTAATTTAAATCTTAATTTTATGCTGCTGCCTCGTGCCAATTTCAAATGCAGTAAACGTACATGTAAAAAGAATAAAATGATTCTTGTGCTATTTGCATCCAAAATTCTCAAGCTTAAAGAATTGTTCAGGTTACTAATATCCGTTTAGTAATACCCCCTCACATAAGGCGCGATTCGATCGGACGACGAGTCTGCGCACTCTAATGTACGAGGAGGCATGGCCCTGATGCCGACGAAGAAATGGTAGTGTTCCCCCTTCCCGTCAGGGTCATGACTCCTCATAATTTAGAGCTCGCAGACTCGTCGTCCGATCAAATCACACGTAATGTGAGGGGGGTATAAGGGGTACCGGTGTGACAGCGTTCTCGCCCCCCGTGATCTCGCCCCCCCGGGGGCGAAATCACTAGCGATCTCGCCCCCCCCGGGGCGAAATCACTAGCGATCTCGCCCTCCCCGGTTAGTGATCTCGCCCCCCTACCTCGCCCCCCTTTAGCGATTTCGCCCCCCCCAAAAAACGTGTTTACATGATATTTTAGAAGTTGATTGGTATAAATCACACAATACAGTTTCAGAATGATATAAGTACACGAGATTGATACATAACTCCATCCATAGTATCAATATTAACGTAAGTACATGGCAATAAGATAGTTGAACTTGTTTCAGACAAGGAGGGTTGGGTCCCTTGTATTCCCTTTATTGCATGTACCTGAGTCTCGACATGAGATATATTTCATTGTATTCACCTGTCCTCAAGCAACCTATATATCTCCAATATGAAGTCTCTATTATGAATTGACCACAAAAGAACTATGCCATGTCTTTATTGATTATGCAAATAAGGTATTCATTAGAATAATGCACATTTTGGTGCATGCACCTGGCCAAGGGGTGTCTTTATTGATTATGCAAATAAGGTATTCATTAGAATAATGCACATTTTGGTGCATGCACCTGGCCAAGGGGTATCTTCACCTTCAATATGACTGTTTTTCTAATATTTAGAAACTGGTACGTTATATGCACCTACCCTATGGATATCTTCACCTCCAATATGACTGTTTTTCTAGTATTTAGGAACTGGTGTTTTACCCGTGTTTTTTAAGACTGGTACTTTACCAGTTTTTTGTAGCATTTAGCAACAGGTATATGAACTTGTGCGTAGATAGTGTCTATAATGAGAAACTATTATTCAATTGTGTTTTTCTTAGTGCTTTGGAAATGCTTTCTGCACAAGAAAGAAAATACTTTGACAAATTGAAAACATATAGCTGACGTATTCCGTACCATAGACGGTGTTGATTTATACGTTCACAATAGCATTGTTTTCTATGCCACCTCTGCCATGTCAGCTGCAAAAAAAAATGTCCTTTCAATGTAGTGCTTGCACCGAACAAGGTATGACATCTTACGGTAATAAGGTGCCATATAGGTACCAGGTAACACACCAACTATGTTACTCACAGGTGCAGTATAGTAGCAGGTAGCGCACCTAATATGTAGTAACCAGCTGCTCTTAAGACCCCTCCGAGGAATACTAGTAATGTTCTGGGGGGGGGGGGGGCGAAAACGCTAAAGGGGGGCGAAAACGCTAGTGATCTCGCCCCCCCCCCGGGGGGGGGGGCCAAATCCCTGGGGGGGGGGGGGGCAAAATCCCTTTCACACCGGTCGTGTACCACAACGTATTGTTCGCAAGAGGTCCTGGGCTCAAATCTGATCATGTTACCGACCATTCGCCATTTAGGAAAGGCAGTTTACACACTATTCTCACTGTAAAATTCGGTTGGGGATTAAATGTGTTGGGCTGCGCCTCCAAATATCGTGCCCAGCAAAGCACTGTTACTACGGCCTTAACCCTCAAACACCCGAGTGGGGTCTATTTGGACCCCAGGCGTACATTTTGAAGTGCCATTTCAACATTTTTGATCTGAAGAAAAAATCCTTCCGTGACTTTGTCAGTCAATATGTCTTATACCTTCTCCTAAGTTTTCGCAAAGATTGGTATAATAATGTGGAAATTATTAAGAAAATTTGTGTTCAGTCCCTCTGGGGTCCAAACGGACCCCAGCAAAAATGTGCAGTTTTTAAAACAAACTTTGGACGCTAAATCCTTAACCACTTATAGTATGACTACCAAACTTTCAGACAATAATAAGAATGTAAATCTAAATCCTCACAAAAATTTCTGTGTCATCAACTTGTAATGTGACGACATTATGACGTCATTTTACGTAACCAGGGCGGCCATCTTGGATTTTGACCAATGACGTCATGAAATTAGCATAAATTATAAATTTTAAGTCATGAAAATAACTTTGAATTTCATAGAATTTAATTGTTGTCAGAAAACAGGTGTAGTTTACCAGTTGTCAAATTTTGGCAAAAATATGCCTGTTAGAATATGGTTGCCATGGCAACCCCCAAAAATGATAAAATTTATTTATTGATCAAAAACTTTTGCGAACAATATTTTGTGATCAATTACCAAGTTTCATAGCTTTAGCTCTAGCCGTTCATGAGTTATGCGACATAAATGTTGCTGAGGGCCTCAAATTCCCCTATCAGGTCGGAATAGGTTTAGTGCAAAACGTGGTCCTTCTGAACTGTTGCATAAATTATGATAATGAGTTGGAATTAGCAACACCTTAACATCTCAAAATCTTCCTCTTACATTGACGAAGCCATGTATATACAATGATCGCCGATAAGAAATTGTACTGAGATTTTATGAACAAAACATTTTGGGGTCCGTCTGGACCCCACTCGGTCATTTTAGTCGCAAAAAAAGGTCGGGCGCTTGAGGGTTAAAGGGCTATTGTACCTTTTAGTAATGTATGCCATTTGCTAAAAGCTTCCCTATATTTCAATAGAAGCAAAATTGCATTAACAATTAATTGTTTAATATTATATCATTAATATATAAAATTGTGATCTATATAAACATACACTTAAGTTGAGGCATACCTTTATGCATTAGCAGGGAACAGAAAGCTGAAGTTGATGGAACGCAAAACACATGGACATCACCTGCAAATCTCAGTCTAAAAGATGGTGCGTTCTACTTTGTGCGCGTCACCGCCGTTAACGGTGCAGGGGCTTCAACTGTGCACGAAACTGACGGTTTGATAGTGGACACCAGTCCACCAAATGTAAGTATCGTTTATTATGTTGTTATGTCAAGTAAATATCCCTGCAATGTTTCGACAATATGTTATGTATATATTTTGCAATGTTACACGTTATCGGGTTAAGCGTATATTATAATCATATGTATCGCAGTGAAAGCTGGCATTTCAAAAGGAAAATATATCATTATGATATTATCTTAGATAGTAAATAGAATAGCCAGCTCTGCACAAAATTGACGAACCCCTCCATTACCAGACGTATTTTAAGAGCGAATGTCTGTAAGGGTCAAACAATGGTGGCAGGGGTCAAAAAATAGATTTGGCTCATATTTTGCACAGTGATAGTACTTGGTACACAACCCCTCAAAATAGCTTTCTTTCTGCTCAGAACCTCTCGTTGCTATGGTAGCAGGCCAAAGAAGTTTATGGGCCATTTTTCCAGATTTTGGCATGTAAAAAACATGAAAATTTGCCAACTTTAGGGCACTAATACTGATCAATGCTTTAACTTACAAACAAAAGCAGAATGTCCTGAATAGGGCAATGCCTGAACTTGCATTAAATAGCAGTAGAGTTAATCTTCTGTAAAATCTATGGTCATGGGCAACCTGAATGCAATACACTGTTTTCACGTTGTGAAAAAACTGAAATTTTGCCCAACTTTGAAGCACTGAAAGTCCGTAAGTGTAAAGATTTTCCACTTGCAATTCACACCAAATAATAACCCACTAAAGAGCTATTAGATGAATGCTTGCAAAGTTTGGGTTCATGTTTTGTTGCTACGCAATTATCCTTTAAAGTGGGTCAATTTTCATGATTTTGAGAAAATGTCATTTTTTGCTCTCTTTGAACTACTGTAAGTTCTAAACCAAACTTGTTCTGTTATTGGAATTTATTTGAAAGATAAACCAATATATTGTCTATCAAATGCATGCTTGTAAAGTTTGCGTTCATGTTTTGTTGCTACGCAATTGTCCTTTAAAGTAGGTCAATTTTCATGATTTTGAGAAAATGTCATTTTTTGCTATCTTTGAACTATTGTAAGTTCTAAACCAAACTTGTTCTGTTATTGGAATTTATTTGAAAGATAAACCAATATATTGTCTATCAAATGCATGCTTGTAAAGTTTGTGTTCTTGTTTTGTTGCTACGCAATTGTCCTTTAAAGTGGGTTAATTTTCATGATTTTGATAATATGTCATTTTGTGCCATCTTTGCACAATCATAACTTCCAAACCAAACTTGTTCTGTAATTGAAATTCACATTGAACCAATATATTGTCCATCAGACGCATGCTTGCACATTTCAGGTTCTTGTATTCTAGCAGAGTATGCACATATCTGAAGTAGGTCGTATTCCACTAATCTTGTTGTTGAAAAAAAAACAGTTACTGTAATACACATGTCACAGTCTTTGTTTTTTATAGAAACAATGTAACAAACACGCTATCACCATAAAGAAAAAAAAGTTGTAGAGATTCTACACAAAGTAATACTCGTCTTCAATGTCCCTCATCCCCTCTTTCATGCAGGGATAAATCATAATCCAGTGGCACAAACAAATGTCTCACTGATACCATAAGGCTTTTGCGTATGCCGCGGGATTAGCCCTACATAGGAGGGTGTGTCAGATGCATCCACTCAGAACTTCCAAACATTCTGATATCTCTGCAGCTACGCACGCTATGTATACTCGTGTATGACTACAGTCTACAGTCTTATGTTAGCTTCCCACAATATTGACTCTCAAAGACTTAACTTGTTTCTACTTTGAACAAATATCACCAATATCAGTGTGTCTTTCTATTCACAGTAGCATACATATCAGACAAACATGCGTTTGGTCAACTTCTGCAATGTCTGTGGCCAGTATTCATTTTGAACAATGGCAGGAACTTGGGTACTCTTAAGGTTTTTCCACAAATGCTGACTATACACCGGCAGTGATTATTGACGACACATCTACATAAAAGTGCTCACATTTCAGGGCTCACAGTTCAATCTTCAAGATTACCTATAAGTTCCTGTCCATGGTCAAAATAAGTACACAGAAATAGCAGAGGGTGTACATATTGTTCACATGAACATGGCACTGTAAGTGGAAAGATGCACAGAGTTTGATGAAAAACACAAGTTAAGTCTTCGGGAGTCAATATTTGTGGGGACGCAAGCATGTTTAACTTAAGTCACTGTAGACAAGGAGGTTCAACTGCAAATCTAGTAGAATGTTCAGAAGTTCAGAGTAGATGCATCTGACTTTAACAACGAGCATGACTGTGTAGAATCCCTTCAAATGTTTGTTTTTCTTTAGTGTGGTTACACATTGTTAGTGTTACATTAATTCTATAAAAATGAAGACTACCACGTCTAGTGTATCGCCATTGTCAAAAACAAGTTTTAGGATAAGTGCGAAAAACGACCTACTTATAGGGACATGTACGTATTCTGCTAGAATACAAGAACCCCAACTGTGCATAGTCATGCAGTTGATAGACAATGTATTGGTTTATATTTCAAGCAAATTTCCGTTACAGAACAAGTTTGGTTTGGAATTTATCACTGTGTAAATATAGCACAAAATAACTATCAAAGTCACGAAAATTGAACTACTTTAAAGGACAATTGTGTATCAACAAAACAAGAACTCAAATATAAGCATATATCTGATAAACAATATATTGGTTATTTCAATTACACAACAATTTTGGTTTAGAATTTATGATAGTTCAAATATAGCAAAAATGACATATCATCAAAGTCATGAAAATCAGCCCACTTCAAAGGGAAAATGTGTACCAACAAAACAAGTACCCAAACTTTACATGCGTGCCTTTGATAAACAATATATTGGTTTACATTCCAAGTAAATTCCAATAACATAACAAGTTTGGTTTGGATGTTATGATTGCGCAGAAATGGCACAAAATGACATATTATCAGAATCATGAAAACTGACCCAAAATTGCATAGCAACAAAACAAGAACTTTACAAGTATGCATTTAATAGACAATATATTGCTTTATCTTTCAAATAAATTCCAATAACAGAACAAGTTTGGTTTAGAACTTACAATAGTTCAAATATGGCACAAAATGACATTTTGTCAAAATTATAAAAATTGACCTACTTTAAAGGACAGTTACGGAGCAACGAAATAAGAACACAACTTTAATAAGCATGAGTTTCATAGACAATATATTGGTTTATATTCACCCATGTCCAGTATCAGGGTGAAATGCACGAAGTTGTCCTAAGTTAATTTAGATGGCAGAAGTTGTCCAAAGTTGTCCGAAGTAATAACGTCATCCTAACCATTACGTCATCCTAACTTTGGACAGTCAGCCGGGTGGTGTACGAAGTTGTCCAAAGTTGTCCGAAGTTATGACGTCATCCTAACAATTACGTCATCCTAACCTTAGACAGTCAGCCGGGTGGTGTACGAAGTTGTCCGAAGTTATCCGAAGTTATGACGTCATCCTAACCACTACGTCATCCTAACTTTGGACAGTCAGCCGGGTGGTGTACGAAGTTGTCCGAAGTTGTCCGAAGTTATGACGTCATCCTAACCATTACGTCATCCTAACTTTTGGACAGTCAGCCGGGTGGTGTACGAAGTTGTCCGAAGTTGTCCAAAGTTGTCCGAAGTTATGACGTCATCCTAACCATTACGTCATCCTAACTTTTGGACAGTCAGCCGGGTGGTGTACGAAGTTGTCCGAAGTTGTCCGAAGTTATGACGTCATCATAACCACTACGTCATCCTAACTTTGGACAGTCAGCCGGGTGGTGTACGAAGTTGTCCGAAGTTGTACAAAGTTATGACGTCATCGTAACCATGACGTCTCCAAACTTTTTACAGACATTACAAGTTGTACAATTTACTCGGGATGGTGGTTAACGTTCAAATTTATTTGATACAGAGTTCTCCTAATAAACTTTATAACGTTAATAGAGTTCTGTTGCAAGAAGCGCATCAACTTTGAGGTTGATGTCTATCATAACCAATGAATATGAAGAATACCTACTTAGTTAAGTTGCTATATTAATGCAACTTCTAAAAACTTTATGTAATGTGCAAAAACTGGGACAGTCAAATCATATTAGGCTATTAGGCTTTACATGTCTATTTCCCTTTGACTGTTCGAACTTGAATTCGAATTCGAAAAAAAATGGTTCTCGAACCAAACTGTCACGTTCTTTTTATTTATAAGGAAGTACGCTTGCTCATAGCAACAAGCAACATAATGCTTCTCACGTTACAAGAGGTATTCTTATATCACCGGCCATCCAATATAAATATCCTGAGAGGAGGATGAGTTTTGTTGAGAAGACTAGAAGGATAGAGAAATGATCCCCGGTGAGGCGCTACGCTTGGCCATTACAGATTCTTGCCACGACTACGTTCGCGCACTGATTGACAATTATCTAGACTAGAGAAGGTCCTTGAGGGCGGAAACAACAGTAGTCCTGATAACTGTTATTGTTCACACTGTTTCGCGGAAGCAGACGGAGATGGTGGAATTATGTTTACGACACAAAAAAAGGTGAGAGGCATAGAAAAATATATGCCAGCCATCGTAGCTGCTATCTAGACCAGCGGCGCACTGGCACTGCCCTGTACAAGACAACGGAACTAGGAAGTCTACATTGTATATAGTCAACGATGCCACGCCACTGGACGTATGTCTATGCGGCCCATCTGTAGTAGACCTAAGACCCGTGGACTTGCGGGTAGAAACTGTACCCTACTACTATAACAAATGATGAAATTACTTATACAATATTAGAAGTCGAGAAATCTGTACAAACATTTTTAACATGGTGCAATTGGTTTTAAAAAAGCAGGGTAATTACTTTCTGACTTATAAAAGTGATAAGAATAAGAAATGGACATTGAAGGACATGATATTAAAAAAAGTAGGTAATTAATAGAGAGTTAGGAAAACTGGCGCTTCAATTTGTAACTGATAACATTTGCAAACACTATCACTCCACGATAAGAAAAGTCACTGTGATAGCACAAGTGCACTGAATTCTGTCAGGTACATTGTATGCATTTGTATTTATTTAGGTGGGAATGTGGTTAAAGGAGTGAAAATAAATGAAGTTTTTTAGAACTTATGAGCATTGATTGTTATTGGTTTATTTGCATCTATTTTTCATTCGTGTATGTGCGTGTATGCTGTGTATTATATCTATTTTACGTTTGATGCTTTCGATAACTAACAGTATGTACATTAAGAATTTTGGACAACTTTGTAATCTTGGCTAACATACCTTAGCCACTGTCCGAGGTAAAATGACATCACCCAACTTAGCACAACTTCGGACAACTTCGTACACATACCATCCTACCCTGCCTACTGTACGAAGTTAGATGACGTCACGTAACTTTGCACAACTTCGGACAACTTCGTACACATGCCACCCTACCCTGCCTATTGTACGAAGTTAGATGGCGTCACGTAACTTTGCACAACTTCGGACGACTTCGTACAATTGCCATCCTACCCTGCCTACTGTACGAAGTTAGATGACGTCACGTAACTTTGCACAACTTCGGACAACTTCGTACACATGCCACCCTACCCTGCCTACTGTACGAAGTTAGATGACGCCACGTAACTTTGCACAACTTCGGACAACTTCGTACACATGCCACCCTACCCTGCCTATTGTACGAAGTTAGATGACGTCATCCAATAAATGATTTGACGTCATCTGTGACTCCTGATATAGCCTCAAAGCCAGTAGGAAACGGTTGTAACTTCGTACAACTTCGTACAACTTCGTACAACTTCGTACACCCTAACTTCGTGCACTTCACCCTGATACTGGACATAGCTCTTTATATTTGATGTAAGTTTCAATAACAGAACAAGTTTGGTTTGGAAGTTATGATTGTGCAAAAATGGCAAAAATGACATATTATCAAAATCATGAAAATTGACCCATTTTAAAGGACAGTTGCGTAGCAACAAAACATGAACGCAAACTTTACAAGCATGCATTTGATAGACAATATATTGGTTTATCTTCCAAATAAATTCCAATAACAGAACAAGTTTGGTTTAGAACTTACAGTAGTTCAAAGATAGCAAAAAATGACATTTTCTCAAAATCATGAAAATTGACCCACTTTAAAGGATAATTGCGTAGCAACAAAACAAGAACCCAAACTTTCCAAGCATTCATCTAATAGCTCTTTAGTGGGTTATTATTTGGTGTGAATTTCAAGTGAAAAATCTTTACACTTACGGACTTTCAGTGCTTCAAAGTTGGGCAAAATTTCAGTTTTTTCACAACGTGAAAACAGTGTATTGCATTCAGGTTGCCCATGACCATAGATTTTACAGAAGATTAACTTTTCTGCTATTTAATGCAAGTTCAGGCATTGCTCTAATCAGGAAATTCTGCTTTTGTTTGTAAGTTAAAGCATTGATCAGTATTAATGCCCTAAATTTGGCCAATTTTTATGTTTTTTACATGCCAAAATCTGGAAAAATGGCCCATAAACTTCTTTGGCCTGTTGCCATAGCAACGAGAGGTTCTGAGCAGAAAGAAAGCTATTTTGAGGGGTTGTGTACCAAGTACTATCACTGTGCAAAATACGAGCCAAATCTATTTTTTGACCCCTGCCACCATTGTTTGACCCTTACAGACATTCGCTCTTAAAATGTAGATTTACATAGATTTACCTTAACGTATTTGCATTTACCATGTGACTGTTTCCAGATGGACAATGTGAGGATCGGGGTGACATCCGGAGAGCCTGAGGAGCTGAATGACGGCTATGTTCTCCACACAGACCTACAGGGTATACAGGCGTCCTGGATGGCTACTGACGCTCAGAGCGGGGTGGTGTCCTATTGGGTAGCTGTAGGAACGACACCAGGTCAGAACGTCAATTTTGTTTCCTAATTAAGTTACTTAGTGCCATTTGTTTTTTCATGCAGCGTACACTGGTAGTATTTTCTCAACATCAACATATTTTGTGGAAAAAATGTGTCAATTTGTGTTTTTATCTACCATATGGTGTTCAGGTGGCAATGATGTCAGTGGCTACCAGAATCTAGGCCCTGGAGCAGATGGTTACGTCGGGAATCTCAGTCTTCAACTGACAAACAAAACAACCAACTCACCTATCTACTATCTAACGGTGAAGGCTGAAAACGCTGCTGGGAGCTTTTCAAGGAACATCACGTCAAGGTAGACATGCACAAAGATCACAGTTCTAGGCAACAGATACACAATTGACAACAGAGCTCCAAGTATCCATTCCATTTTCAGTAATACATCTAAGTATGATGAGCGATATACACAAATAGGAAAGGGCATCATTTAATGTTTGACTGCATTGGCCTCCAAATACGCAGTTAGAAAATTGTGCCAACCTTGTTTTTAAAATCATCACACGTTGCCGGGGAAGAGTTATCTTCTTTCTCAAGTCAAATGTAAACGGCCAGTATCGGGTCGTTACAATAGATTTACGTTGTATACATGATTACACTCAGTCCTATAAAGGTAGTCCGAGCTGACCAGGCCGGGACAGTGACTGACGGCTGGGAGGCGTGGTCTACTGTCACAGTCCAGGTAAAACTCCATTTTGTATAAATGCTGGAATGCGTCAACTGTCACAGTCCAGGTAAAACTCCATTTTGTATAAATGCTGGAATGCGTCAACTGTCACAGTCCATGTAAAACTCCATTTTCTATAAATGCCGGAATGCGTCAACTGTCACTGTCCAGGTAAAACTCCATTTTGTATAAATGCTGGAATGCGTCAACTGTCACAGTCCAGGTAAAACTCCATTGTGTATAAATGCTGGAATGCGTCAACTGTCACAGTCTAGGTAAAACTCCATTTTATATATAAATGCTGGAATTAGAAAATTCTTCAAATGACTAATGTTCTAAAATCAAAGATTAGTAATAAGCTAAGCATTTCTTTTTTTACTATCATTGAACTCAGTGTTGAACTCATTTCCCAGTTCAGCGGATTTGAGAGTGAGCAGCACGGCATCATCCATTACGAGTGGTCGGTGGGGACGGAGCCGAGACTGGACGATGTGCAGCCGTACACAGCAGCGGGGATTGTGCTGTCGGACCATACTGATAATCCTGGAGGAGGTGTGGTATAACCTCTATCATATCTAAAATAAAAGACTTACAGATATTTCTGTAGCTACAAAGATTTTTACATACTTAGATGAAACACATATTAACGTCTTATACTCAAGTGAAAATTCATTTCCGTGCCGTTGGTAGCGAAATATGGTCATTGGTGTAATGTCTTAAATGGCCATTCCACTCCAGAAGCGAGTGTCATATTCTGATGAATTATAATTTGTGAGTAAAACGGTACACCCGACGTTTCGTGGGATAACCTCTTCTGTCTTTTCGACGATAAACACTTTTTCACAAGTCCAAGTACCCCCGCACGGACCCGCTTCTAATGTACTGCGCCTTATGATTTTACTTCCACCACACTTTCTAGCTAACGATATAA
The DNA here is from genome assembly GCF_000003815.2 of Branchiostoma floridae. Taxonomy (NCBI): domain Eukaryota; kingdom Metazoa; phylum Chordata; class Leptocardii; order Amphioxiformes; family Branchiostomatidae; genus Branchiostoma; species Branchiostoma floridae. The sequence continues at coordinate 21,044,724 of NC_049992.1, read as the reverse complement.
AACTATATATTTTATGACCACATTTAAACTGAACAGCAACACCTGTTAAAATCAACCAGAATCACCTTTAAAAAGGTGACAAACGGTCACCGAAACGTTGGTTGTGTAAAAAGATTATCTTTATTCATTTAAGGAGTAACCTGGATACATATTGGCTGATATAGACTTGCTTGCCCACCGATCTCGCAGGTCTCAGTAGCCACGGACAGGCCCAGTCCCTCCTACCCCTGAGCCCCGGTGTACAGTACTACGCCACAGTCCGAGCTATCACAGGTGCCGGTAACGTGCTGGACTTCTCTACAGACGGGTTTACTGTGGACATCAGCCCGCCGGTCATACAGATAGACAGCGTCGGTGTACAGATCGGAAACAACTCCTTCGAGCTTGATTGGGAGCGTTCTCATTACCAGAAGTCAGTCGATTCTATCAGTGCAAACTGGTAGGTAAAATTTATTCAAGGCCCAATGTAATTTTTCATGATTAATAATTGTCCCTGAAAGAAAATAATTGCACTCTAATGATGTGGAATTCGTGGCTTTGATGACCAGTTGGCAAGCTTTAACACTATTTGTTTGCCCACAGGCATATCATGGAATCAAAGGATGCGGTGGCCTACTCGTGGTTCTGTTACGGAAGTTACCCCGGTGCCTGTGATGTTTACCCAGTCACGAATACAACAGACACGTCGGTACCTAACTCTCTGGTGAAACCTATCAGAGACGGGGCATCAAATACCCTTACGGTGTCTGCAATGAATGTGGTAAGTCATATCCTACCTACATATAAAAACTTTTAAAATGTTGGCAATCGGAACTTATTAGAATTAGTACTTTACTGAAGCATATCATTACTACTTCCGTTGGAGTTTTTCCCCTTTGAAATCCAAAATTATATATTTAGAATGCACCTTATTCCAATGTCTTAGTCAGAAACTGACAGAGATCTCGTCTCCCGAGATGACAAGAGCCGAAGAAAGAGTCAGTAAACAAGGGATGTATTGTGAAGCCTTGTGAAATGTAGCATTTGGGAGGGGGGCTGTTAATTCAACGCTTGTATCACATGTTCTTCCTCTTACCAGGTTGGTCTTTGGGGACGTGCTATCTCGGGCAGCTTGACTGTTGACGAGACGCCTCCTGTTGCCGGTGAGGTTTTCTGTCCCCAGTTTATACAAGACTCCAGTGAGCTGTCCTGTCACTGGCACGGGTTCTACGATACGGAAAGCACCATCCAGTACTACATGTTTGGTGTTGGGGAAGCTGAGGGAGATGACTCCATCTTTAACTTCACACGGATCCCCAGTCATGAAACTCACTATAGTCCTAGGGGTGCGTGATCTTACCCGACCTCTGATTGCAATTTATACAAAATCATGTTGTCTCAGGTGAATACTTAATAATAACATAGCTGATTTCATAATATAATACCATCTTTCCACAAGCCAGGTACATTACAGGTAAGGAAAAAATGGCATTTACAGTGTTTACTATTTTTCAGGTATAACAGTCATACATGATGCGATCTACTACGTCACTGTTATTGGCTACAATGCTGTTGGGGACTTCCAGAAGGCCTATTCTGGACCAATCGTAATAGACAATACCCCGCCAATAGCTGGTCAAGTTGTAGAACTGAGTCGAACTGAAGAGGTCAATAGGACTAGCAAAGAAGGAGAACGCGTGGTTACCTGCACATCCAGACAAGGTTGTTGGTTATTTCTAAAACTTTTATGACAAAAAAACTAGACCAAGTTAATGGATACAATATATACTGGTCTTAGTTGCAAATGTACAGCTCTTACTGATCGGCACACCAAATCAGTGTGTGTCCTCATCAATGTCCCTGTACATCCCATTCCACTGTGCCTTGTCTGCTGCCTGGTTCCGCAGCCATTTAAGCATGTAAGGTGCCATCTTGACATTCTGATTGAAATACAGTTTCACGTCGTCAATCAGGCAGTCTAAAAGGCCTTCGCGGGGCCTACCCAGCCAGGTTGCCAGTTTCTTGCTGAAGGCGATGTTGACAGCCTTTTAGGCAGGTGGTGACTCAGACATAGAATGTGTCCAAAAAGGTGCCATCTGCGGCGGTGTACTTCGTTGTGTAGTGGAGACGTTTTGCACTGCTTGTAGATGTTTTTGTTGCTGATGAAGTTGGGGTAGACGTAGCCGGCTATGCGCTTCAGCTGCTTGCGGTGTCATCTGAATAGTAATTCTTGTAAAGAATACCACATGTTATATGGCCCTATAAAAAGAGTTAGCTATCTATTTGCTAACTGAAAAAAACCCGCGTTGCACTTGTGAAACGTTGTGCACTTATTTATTTGTTTTTTAGTTCATTTTTGTTCCTTTTACGTTTTCACAAACAGAATGTGCTGCTCTTGATGTGAATTGTCAAAAATCTCTTACTCAAGTTGCTGTGGCATGGGAACCGTTTCCTGACCCCGAAAGTCCCATCTCACGGTAAGACTATGGTCACTCGCTAAAAATACACCTAGTAAAACATGCTCTATGCCTTCTATTAACTTCTAACTGAATCATAGTGAAAGAAGGTAATCAGTATAGATTTTTTTTAGTTTCTGCAACTTTTTACAGTAATGCACGGAAATGCTGTGACATTGGTGATAAAAATGAACGTTTTTGATATAATTCCTTGTTGTGTGATGGCTTTTTTTTTAATTACTCCAAATAGATACGAAGTAGCGCTCGGTACAAGTGCCGGTGGAGGTCAGCTACGAGACTTTATACCAGTGGAAACAGGACAGAATTTCATCGTTATATCAGGCCTGGACCTGACAGATGTCCGACAGGTCTTTGCTACAGTACGTGGAACAAATGCTGCGGGTAAGGCACGTTTTGGTCGTCGGCTTTACCTCTAAGGTCTCTAATTAGATGGGCATTTGTGCTTTCAGAAGACGTGAACGATTAGGGTAATATCATATAATGGATAACTAAATTCCTTTTCGTTTTTTTTACGTACGATCTCAGGTCTATTAACCGTCTCCACCTCAAACGGTGTTTACATCAGCCGTGTGAGTTCCGGACTGCCGCCACTGGGGGACACTAGGGTTTGGGATGGAGAATATCCAACTAAGGATCTGTAAGTACAGCACTTAAGTTCATTATTAAAGGGTGTCAATGTATTTAGCGAATCATTGTTCTCAAAGATCTTTTAGGAGTAAAGGAAATAGAATTCTTGTAACTTTATATGGATGTATTTTTTAGGGATTATCAAGACCACAATGAGGAGTTGTCTGCCCACTGGGACTTCAGCGGAGACCCGTGTCCCATCTCTAAGTACGAGTGGAGTATCCTGAAGGTGGACGGTACCGTGATGCAGCCTTTTACTGAAGTCCCTCCAGGTAGAATGATTTATCTTTACTACCAGAGGACACAGCAAAGCTAAGTCAATGAAAGACACACTTTGTTGTTGTTTTTTCGGGTCAAGAAAATATCAAATTTAAATGAAAATCAAATTACATAAAGGGTAAAAGTCGTTTAATCTTTTTTAAGCATCAACGGATAGCCATTTTAAACAAACTCAAACATCACTATAAGGAAAAAAAAATTAAACATAGGAATATATATTAGTTTGATTAGGGCAGCGTTAATACACTTACTTGTATAACTTACTTATTGAAGTTAGTTGACTAGAAACTGTAAGGTCAATATAAAATCAAGCAATACGTTATTAGTTTAGCAAATACAATTGGAAATTTTCATCACGTGAAATGGTTATATGATTGTAACCTAATATTCTGTAAAAAGTTACCTTTTGAGTTTATCATCAAACCATCTATGTTTATTGTTGAAAAACAACTAATCATTAACAATGGGTCATAATGTATAGTAATACGATATTTCATGCTTTCATACGAAGGTCAAACGTCTGGCAACAACGATGAACTGCAGATGCATGACGGTGAAACGTTCTTCGTTGCTGTAAGAGCTACAAACGAGATGAACTTCACGTACACAGTCAGGTCGGACGGCATCACGGTCATGCTGGAACCGCTCATTCCTGGGGAGGTGGGTCATCCTGCTCCGCATTTGTAATTTGAGATAAATGAATCAAAAGCTACAACATAAATAGCAATCATTTATTGATAAAGAAACAACTTTTTTTAAATCCAGTTGAAACGAATTAACATTCGAAGAAAACCAACATCGTAATGTAATATTAACATGATGGACGGTAAAATATTGGTCAACTGAACGGATCTTTTAGTGCGAAAAAATGTTGCTGTTTACAATGTACGTAAAAGAAAGTACAAAATAGGAGGCAGAAAATGCTTACGTGGGACAAGATGTATACCATATAGGGTTTCTCTATTTAAAACTGAATTTACGTGCATTTAATTAATGAGGGACATTATTATTGAAGTTTTATGAATGATTGACTGAAAGAAAACACAGCCAACACCACTAAAAACCAAAACTAATTCAAATGTATTTTCAGGTTCGCGATGGAGGTATTGTAGGATATGACCTCAACTTCCAACCATCAATCACGACACTGTCTGCGAACTGGGACAGTTTTGGCGATAGAAGGCAGCAAGGTGAATCGAGAACCATTTCTAGTTCTTATTGATGTCTGTGCCTATTCTTGTCTATGCATGGATGTATAAATGACATGTAAGCTTTAAGGAAGCTGGATATCTGTCAAAGGTATTTGAAATGAAGAAATCTAATACTAGACAGGTGATGAAAGTAATAGCCATTCGCCGATTTCGTATAGAAAATGTATTAGGAATCCTAATAAATTCAGATTAGCTTTAGATTCGTACACATCGATATGCATCTGGTGTACCTGTTCGAAAATCACTTCATATCAATCGACGTGTATTAATAAAGGCGTATTTTTGCATTTTGCAGCCTGCAGCACATTCAAATAACTAGAAAAAAAAAGTTTATATGCGCAAACCTTGGCAAAATGCCAGCTTTTTTTAAAAGCATTGTTTATAATATTTTTCGCTTTTTTTGGCTTGACAAAATTTTTGTTAACATGTAATTTTTTTATACTGATCATAGTAAAAAGAACTGTTTACCGGCGTCTTTTATTGACGTCATGGTCGGTATATTAGTAACACTCTTGATTATGTTAACATGATTTACTCAAATGTGTTTCATCTAAAGGAAAACTTGACGATGACAAAGAACAGACCATAGAGTACTATGAAGTAGCCCTTGGGACTGACCGCCGCTTCCCGAGAACCAGGAACAACGTACATCCGTATGTCAATGTGGGGCTGAACCAGACTCACACGTTTGAATACTTACAGGTATCCATGCCAGGATTTTGTGTTTCTATATTCTGGACTTTGCTCTTTGACATGGTAGAATTGCTGTCCTTAAACCTGGGGATTTCTTGCCCAAGGTAAGAACAATAAGGAAGTGCTCCCACTGTGACTTGTCCAGCAGTTTGAATAGTGGATTGACCCCCATAACCACATAAACTCAAAAACATCCCAGATTGTCTACCAGCTAGAAACAATGGTCAGAGACAGATTAGCATATTACTGGTCACAGATTCAAATACTGTACTGGTTCAAAGTACTGGTTTTCATAGGAACATTATCAAATCATACAGAATGATCTTAACATTATA
>NC_049992.1:21037440-21039023 GCF_000003815.2 Branchiostoma floridae | reverse complement strand
TGGAATCTGTTTTCCGTATTTCTTAATAAACCTTGCTTCTTGTAGCCGTCAACGTTACATGATTTGGCACAATCAGCACGTCCAGTCCGCCGGGTGGCGGCGGAGGTCCGGCCCGTCGTCTCATGCATTTTCTGACGATCTCTTCATTCCAGGGGCATATGTAGATTATTCTGTGGCAAAACATAGCGACCTGTCATGTTTACTCATCAAAACATACTGTATTTCAGTAGATTATACACTCCTTCGTGTGTTTTCCGGTGTTTAACTGTGTTTTCCTCTGTTTTTCGGTAAAAAGGCTGACCGTTCTTCAAGCTAACTTCTTTATGTGTAGTCTTACTTTAATTTCTCTTTTGTCTCTAGATTTCAAACATGATTTGAAGAGTAACTTGTACTTGGTAAACTTTCTCAGCCAGGCCATCACTGATGTGCACTGTATGGGTGCTTGTAGCATACTGAAGGGCATAGTTTATATTATCTGCTCTTTTTATATAGTTTTACCGGCCCCTTTAAATTTAGAAACGTTTATCTGTCGCTTTACAGAACTCAAGACCCTTACTTATTATCAGCACTGTGTGTTGCGCATTCCGCACGTCAATGAACGTGTAAGATTAGGAAAAATCCGTCAGAAAGTCACTGTCTGATTCTTTGGACAAGTACCAGATAAAAGATTAAAATTCGAAAAGACAGGACTTAAGGACACCTTGTATAAGATTTTTACCAGAGGATTAATTGGCGAATGTTGTTAACATTATATTTCACAGCTTATACCCAAAGCTGCAACGTACTACATCACTGTCAGAGCTCACAGCGCTTCAACTGCCGTAGCGGAGGTGACTTCTAACGGTATACAAGTGGGGTATGGTGGGCAGGTCTTATCAGTCGGACACGTCAACGTCAACAGGTTAGAAATATTTGCCAACTCGAATCAACAGCTGTTTGCCTTTGAACTTGACATTTTTTTTGTAAAATGACACTTTGTAAGAGTTTATCTCCACCTCAGCATACCCCCCTATCATAACCCTAACCCTAACCCTAGCCCTACCCCCTTGTAATCGTAATGTACATGTAAGTAGAGCAGAATGGACGAACTAAAATCCAAGCTCCTGACATTTCTTCCATCAACAGGTTCATCCCTTCTACCGATGAAATTTCCTTTTCCTGGGAAGGGTTCGCTTTCGCCCTCCCAGTCTTATACAGCCAGTGGGGAGTCGGATCATTGGATGGGAATTTAACACAGCTGGATTGCATAAAACTGGTTAGGTTTTTTTTATGCTTCTTAAAAAAATCAGAAAAAATATCTATCAACTGATTTTGGTGAATTCGGTCGCATTGTAAAGTTATATCACATTGTCTAACATGGACGAGTGTTACTTTTCGTAAATATAGGTTATTCACGCTTATCCTGTCACATTCAATGAGAGAAAAAAAACGTAATTTATAATGTATTTGTTTTCGTTTCTAAGTAATATGAAATTAAAGCTGGTGTTCTTTTAAAAACTCAATTTTTCTTGTAACGTTATTGTGTTTAACAAGATTTAGGGTTGAATTTTGCATTAGGATTTTACATGAAATGGGCATGACTC
>NC_049992.1:21036583-21037340 GCF_000003815.2 Branchiostoma floridae | reverse complement strand
AGGTCTTATCAGTCGGACACGTCAACGTCAACAGGTTAGAAATATTTGCCAACTCGAATCAACAGCTGTTTGCCTTTGAACTTGACATTTTTTTTGTAAAATGACACTTTGTAAGAGTTTATCTCCACCTCAGCATACCCCCCTATCATAACCCTAACCCTAACCCTAGCCCTACCCCCTTGTAATCGTAATGTACATGTAAGTAGAGCAGAATGGACGAACTAAAATCCAAGCTCCTGACATTTCTTCCATCAACAGGTTCATCCCTTCTACCGATGAAATTTCCTTTTCCTGGGAAGGGTTCGCTTTCGCCCTCCCAGTCTTATACAGCCAGTGGGGAGTCGGATCATTGGATGGGAATTTAACACAGCTGGATTGCATAAAACTGGTTAGGTTTTTTTTATGCTTCTTAAAAAAATCAGAAAAAATATCTATCAACTGATTTTGGTGAATTCGGTCGCATTGTAAAGTTATATCACATTGTCTAACATGGACGAGTGTTACTTTTCGTAAATATAGGTTATTCACGCTTATCCTGTCACATTCAATGAGAGAAAAAAAACGTAATTTATAATGTATTTGTTTTCGTTTCTAAGTAATATGAAATTAAAGCTGGTGTTCTTTTAAAAACTCAATTTTTCTTGTAACGTTATTGTGTTTAACAAGATTTAGGGTTGAATTTTGCATTAGGATTTTACATGAAATGGGCATGGACTCATAGCTATCATGTTAAAAACATCTATCTGATCTATAATGT